>NC_089282.1:15776051-16076051 GCF_963678975.1 Dysidea avara | reverse complement strand
GCCTGCCTGCATAAATGTCTAGGATTGCCCGGACAAATCTCTTTGTCCTATTTTGTCCTTTGATATTACAGAATGTCCCAAGACAAGTCCTTTCTGTCCTATCAGAGAATGAAGGTCATCCCAACTTATATTCACCCATACTGTCCCAAGACCATGTATAGTCCCTGCAAGACCTAGGACTCTAACGGACATCCCAAGACAGTCCTGGTGTTGTTCATCCATTATGTCCCAAGTCCAAGTAGTTCCTGTGAATTCCTTAAGTGTCCTTGTTATAAAGACTCTTTCTAGTCCTGGTCCCCAATGGTCTCTTTTATGCTAGGACATGTTGGGAATTCTTTTAGTGTCTTTGTTGTAAAGACCCTCTCTAGTTCCAGTCCCCAATGGTCCTTTTTATCCTAGGACATGTTGGGAATCCTTATTCCCATGTTACAACTATTACTTATATAATAGGGCTGTACTGATACCGATATTATATCAATATCGGTACCAATATTACGAGTATCGGTATCGGTCAATTGCAAGTCTATAGTACAGATACTTCAATGGAGTAGTGTAAGTACTAGTAAAAGTATTACGTATAAGTACTAGTAAAAGTACTATAAGTACTATTAAAAGTTCTTATCTTGTACAAGTGACTTTGTCAAGAAGTGGTAAGATCCTGAACTATGCTAAGAAGTGGTAAGATCCTGAACTATGCTGTGAGTTGTCCTGGGTTCAGTTCTCCAAGTGGCTATGTTTTTTTTGTTTTTGTTTTTTTCGTTTTTGAGGGTTTTTGTACCACATTTTTTGGTAATACGTTTTTGTTGTATGACATTACACTGACCAAAACCAGACAATTTTGGATGAAAACACTTTGTGAACAATGAATTTTAGTAACTTCAACACAACCATAGTGATTTTGTTATGTAATCTTTATTATGCTAAATCTCACAATAATACATATCGGTTGCAATTATTAAGTATCCGCTGAATATTTAATATTGGTTTATTAGGAAACCTGTATCGGAAATAGATTATAAATATTGAATATCGGTATCAGCTGTAAAATGTGGTATCAGTACAGCCTTATTGTATAATGCATTTTTGGTAGTGACCAAAACTTCAATAATCAGTTTTGTCATCCATCACTTGAGTATACTACTGTATTTCTGTTGTTCTTCTCTTCACAGGCACTAAATTCCATTTGTGACTTACATACAACTTGAGATTTGTAAAAAGAACAAGTTGATGTTGTGTTATTTCTAAAAAAACAGGTGCCATGCAGCTAGCTAACTGATCTGGAATTAACCAATAGGATTTTGGTTGTGCAATAATACATAATTAATTTATTGTAATTCTCAGATTTCCTAATTCATGAGATTTTTGTAATTCTTAAATTATGTTGCTATGCACTGCTAAGGATGTGCTTGTTAAACAAACTGCTTTTAACAACATGTTACGCACAAAAGTATCTTCTAAACTGTTTTATAGTTTGACTATTGTGTTTTATCCCGCAAATTCTCTTGACAAAGCCTTAGAGCTGCTCTTCATTTTCGTTTGTGTATGTACCGGATATACCCCTTTCCCAACTCAAAGGGATAGGTTATTCCTGGTAGTCTACAAGGCTAGCACTGTTGTTTCTCAATTGTTAAATGCCTGTAAAACCCAAAGGGAAGGTAATTCACAAAGTCTGAGGAGACTCTCCACACCTGTATTTCAGACCACCAAAAAGAAACCACCTCAGAGCAAAGTTTACCTGTGCGAAAGTTTACTACAGTCTTCATTTTGCTTTTATTTCTTATGCAAAAGCTGCTTTTACCATTTAATGACTTTGCTGACGTGGGTGCATACAGACAAACATAGGTAGATAGGTAGATAGATAGGTAGACACATGCACGCACGCACGCATGACACACACACTTTTATGAAAATAATTCCAGTAAACCACGCGCATGCCCACAGCTGGCCGTGGGCGAATGCCTGGTTAAAAATATATTGTAGAAATTTCTGAATATACAGTAGAACTGTTCACTTTTTTAATACATTGAGCCCTATCCACTGTATCACCACTATGTACTAGCTGTCAGAATCTGGATTTTAACAATATAAAACAATGATCTAGTCTACAACAGAATATCACTAAACCCATAACCCTAGCTAACTGCAATTATTAGCTAAAGCGAAACCCAAACCAACCTCAATTTTGGACTGCTATAGTCGGTACCTTTTACGTATGATGGGCCTCCTACTAATCGTTTTTGACTCATGTTGAGCATATCTTTGAAGATGACACCAATGGTTACGACTGGACTATGATCCATCACTGCAAACAGAACTTGAACCTTCGCCTTCAATATGTGCACGTGATACAGTGTGTATTGTATAAGACATATGCATACTGTATGCACCATGCTAGTCTTTTATGTAAGCCAATAACTGAATAAGAGATCAACCAGGAAGCATTAACTACTCTCTTGAGACCAAGCTTGGTGTCTTTTCACTGTCATCTCAGTGTTGTGATGCAGGTAAACCATCTAAGGCCTGTCTACAGTAGAACTAGTACATCAAGTCAGCAAATGGTTTAATGAAAACTAACCCAACAAAAACAAATTGGAGAAACATGATACTGAAATCAAGGCTTATGATGAATACTGTAATAAAGACTGGTCAAGCATTATTAAGGAGTGTCAAAATGGCTACTAAATTAATGTTTTACCCATGCACCTATAGTATAATGGGATTATTTTCATAGGTAAGCTGGCAACTCCAACAGAACAACTTTTTGCAAAGAAGAGATTGTGGTAGACAAAATGCACTTAAGTGGTGTTCAGACCCTGATAGGTTTGAAGCACTTAGCAGTATGAATAAACACAACAAGCTACTTTTGGATTGTTAAATTCAACATTTTATATCCTGAGCATGGCTCTCCCGCTACTACCATATAGCTGGACATGTGGTTGATTTCATTTAGATGCCAGCAATAGGCTATAGCCATTCTTCATTACAAGAAAGAAATAAAACAAAGACAATATGCGTTTACACTAAACTAAAGCTCACAAATAGCAAAATAAGAAAACGTTTTTGCTTTCCTTACGCGATTTTGACTACAAAAAGAATAAACCAAATGCATCAACATGTAAAAATATTTTAAAGAAGTGCAATCATAAACAAGTTTCAATGTTAAATATGATAAGAGATTGGCTTAGGGTGTCATTTAGTGTCTCACGTCTTGCAGGGAGTTGGGACATTGATAAAAAGAGAATAACACCAAGACTGTATTGGGATGTCTTTAGTGTCCTAGGACTTGCAGAGACTGCTTGTACTTGTGACACAATAAATGAGTAACACCAGAACTGTCTTGGGATGTCCTTTTGTGTCCCAGGTCTTGCAAGGACTACTTGGACTAGGGACAGAAAAGGTGAATAACACCAGGTTTGTCTTAGGATGTCCTTTAGTATCCTAGGTCTTGCAACATGTCCTAGGATACAAAGGACCATTGGGGACTGGGACTAGAGAGAGTCTTCACAACAAGGACACTTAAAGAATTCCCAACATGTCCTAGGATAAAAAGGACCATTGGGGACTGGGACTAGAGAGGGTCTTTACAACAAAGACACTTAAAGAATTCCCAACATGTTCTAGGATGGAAATACTTTACTATAGGCAAATACACTGACTGTCCTGGGATGTCCCTACATTATAGAGGACAATTTTGGACTAAAGGACTTGTCCAGGCTATCCTGGACCTACCTAAGAATTCAGCCACAAACAAGTGATGCTGTAGAGAGTTTAGTAAACAAGTCAACCCCTAGGGTATTCAGCTACTAATAAGTCACCTGGTAGAGAGTTTAGCTACAAACAAGCCAGCCACCCTGTAGATGTGTTCAGCTGCAAACAAATTCCTATTTGGAGGGATCAGCCACAAACAAGTCACCCCTGCAAACAAATCACCACTACAAACAAATCTTCCTGTGGACAGTTCAACTACAAAAATCATCCAGTAGAGTATTCAGCCGCCAACAAATCACTCTGTAGTAAGTTCAACTACAAACTAATCACCCTGTGAGAATTCAGTATTAAACAAGTCACCCTGAAGAGATATTAACTACTAAAAAAGTCACTCTTTAGATCGTTCAGCTACAAGCAAATCATCCAGAGAGAGTTCAGCTACATAAATTCACCTTGTAGATAATTCAGCCATAACAAGTCATTCTGAAGAGAGTCTAGCTACATAGAGGGATCAGCCAGAAACAAATCGCATGCTAGAGTGATCAGCTAATAATAAATCACTGTGTAGAGAGCTACAAACAAATCACCCTGTAGAGAGATCAGCTGGAAACAAGTCACCCTGCAGAGAGTTCAGCTACGTTTCAAGTCACCCTGTAGAGAGTTCAGTAGAAACAAGCAGCCTTGTAGAGAGATCAGCTAGAAACAAGTCACCTTGTAGAGAGATCAGCTAGAAACAAGTCACCATGTAGATAGATCAGCTACAAAGAAACCATCCTGTAGAGAGTTCAGCTACAAACAAGTTACCCTATAGAGAGATCTGCTAGAAACAAAATCATCTTGTAGAGAGTTCAGCTACAAACAAATCACCCTGTAGAGAGTTCAATTACAAACAGGTAACCCTATAGAGAGTTCAGCTAGAAACAAGTAACCCTGTAGAGAGATCAGCTAGAAGAAGTTACCTTGTAGAGAGTTCAGCTACAAAGAAACCATCATGTAGAGAGTTCAAGTCACCATGTAGAGAGATCAGCTACAAACAAGCTACCTTATACAGAGATCAGCTCGAAACAAATCATCTTGTAGAGAGTTCAGCTACAAACAAATCACCCTGTAGAGAGTTCAACTATAAACAGATAACCCTATAGAGAGTTCAGCTAGAAACAAGTCACCCTCTAGAGAGAATCCTGTAGAGAGTTCAGCTACATGCAAATCACCCTGTAAAGAGTTCAGCTATATTTCAAGTCACCCAGCAGAGAGATCAGTTGCAAACAAGTTATCCTGTAGGAATAGTTGGTATGTAATAAATATATGTATATGTATATCTAATCCAAAACAGCCGAGCTGTAAAAAAAGTGTGCGGCCCTCAGAAAGGCTATGGTGAAAAAAGATGTGAAATCCAAGGTGGCGGCCAAGAAATGGCTGTGATGGTAGGTTAATGGTAAAAATTTTAATAATGACAATTCAGGTAAATTTTGGGAAGCGGCACAAAAATTCACCTGAATTGTCGTTATTAAAATTTTTACCATTAACCTACCATCACAGCCATTGCTTGGCCGCCACCTTGGATTTCACATCTTTTTTCACCATAGCCTTTCTGAGGGCCGCACACTTTTTTACAGCTTGGCTGTTTTGGATTAGATTTCATTTCTTTTTGTGTTTGTATACCCCAAAGCCGGCCAATGGCCAGCTTTGGGACTTTTATAACCTATGTTTTTTTCTTTACTACAGGAAGAAGAAAAGATGAAGTAGATGTACTTTAAATATTTTATCAGTAAATGTACAAATTATATATATATAATACATATGTGACCGGATTTGCGAAAAGGAGCCTTCCACACACATCCCATTTGCCAACTTTGACAATTGATAACTTCAGATTGGAAAGAGCTATTGCCTTGAAATTTGGGCAGTGGTGATTTCCCTTCAGCTGAACTCTCTACAAGGTAATTTCTTCTAGCTGATCTCTCTACAGGGAGATTTGTTTGTAGCTGAACTATCTACAAGGTAACTTCTTCTAGCTGATCTCTCTACAGGGTGATTTGTTCGTAGCTGAATTCTGTACAGGTGATTAGTTTGCAGCTGAGCTCTTTACAAAATGGTTTCTTTGTAGCTGAACTGTCTACAAGGTAACTTCTTCTAACTGATCTTTCTACAGGGCAATTTGTTTGTGGCAGAATTTTATACAGGGTGATTTCTTTGCAGCTGAACTCTCTACATGGTGGTTTCTTTGTAGCTGAACTATCTACAAGGTAACTTCTTCTAGCTGATCTCTCTACAGGGAGATCTGTTTGTAGCTGAACTATCTACAAGGTAACTTCTTCTAGCTGATCTTTCTACTGGGCAATTTGTTTGTGGCAGAATTTTATACAGGGTGATTTCTTTGCAGCTGAACTCTCTACATGGTGGTTTCTTTGTAGCTGAACTCTCTACAAGGTAACTTCTTCTAGCTGATCTCTCTACAGGGTGATTTGTTTGTAGCTGAACGATTTACAAGGTAACTTCTTCTAGCTGATCTCTCTACAGAGTGGTTTCTTTGTAGCTGAACTCTCTAAAAGGTAACTTCTTCTAACTGATCTTTCTACAGGGAAATTTGTTTGTGGCTGCATTTTCTATAGGGTGATTTCTTTGCAGCTGAACTCTCTACTTGGTGGTTTCTTTGTAGCTGAACTCTCTACAAGGTAATTTCTTCTAGCTGATCTCTCTACAGGGAGATCTGTTTGTAGCTGAACTCTCTACCAGCTAACTTCTTCTAACTGATTTTTCTACAGGGCAATTTGTTCGTGGCTGCATTTTCTACAGGGTGATTTCTTTGCAGCTGAACTCTCTACATGGTGGTTTCTTTGTAGCTGAAATCTCTACAAGATAACTTCTTCTAGCTGATCTCTCTACAGGGTGATTTGTTTGTGGCTGAACGATCTACAAGGTAACTTCTTCTAGCTGATCTCTCTACAGGGTGATTTTGTTTGCAGCTGAACTCTCTACTTCGTGGTTTCTTTGTAGCTGAACTATGTACAAGGTAATTTCTTCTAGCCTACCTCTCTACAGGGTGATTTGTTTGTAGCTGAATTCTGTACATGTGATATGTTTGCAGCTGAGCTCTAAACAGAATGGTTTGTTTGTAGCTGAACTCTCTACAAGGTAACTTTTCTAGCTGATGTCTCTACAAGGTGACTAGTTTGTAGCTGATCTCTCTACATGGTGATTTCTTTGCAGCTGAGCTCTCTACTTGGTGGTTTCTTTGTAGCTGAACTATGTACAAGGTAATTTCTTCTAGCCGACCTCTCTACAGGGTGATTTGTTTGTAGCTGAATTCTGTACAGGTGATTTGTTTGCAGCTGAGCTCTAAACAGAATGGTTTGTTTGTAGCTGAACTCTCTACAAGGTAACTTTTCTAGCTGATGTCTCTACAAGGTAACTAGTTTGTAGCTGAACTTTCTACATGGTGGTTTCTTTGTAACTGAACTTTCTACAAGGTGACTTCTTCTAGCTGATCTAACACAGGGTGATTTGTTTGTAGCTGAACTCTCTATAAGGTAACTTCTTCTAGCTGATCTCTCTACAGGGTGATTTACTTGTAGCTGAACAATCTACAAGATAACTTCTTCTAGCTGATCTCTCTACATGGTGATTTGTTTGTAGCTGAATTCTGTATAGGTGATTTGTTTGCAGCTGAGCTCTTTAAAGAATGGTTTCTTTGTAGCTGAACTCTCTACAAGGTAACTTCTTCTAGCTGATGTCTCTACAATGTCACTAGTTTGTAGCTGAGCTCTCTACATGGTGGTTTCTTTGTAACTAAACTCTCTACAAGGTGACCTCTTCTAGCTGATCTTTCTACAGGGTGATTTGTTTGAAGCTGAACTCTCTACAAGGTAACTTCTTCTAGCTGATCTCTCTACAGGGAGATTTGTTTGTAGCTGAACTCTCTACATGATGGTTTCTTTGTAGCTGAACTCTCTACAAGGTAACTTCTTCTAGCTAATCTCTCTACAGGGAGATTTGTTTGTAGCTGAACTCTCTACATGATGGTTTCTTTTTAGCTGAACTCTCCGCAAGGTGACTTCTTCTATTGATCTCTCCACAGGGCGATTTGTTTGTAGCTGAACTCTCTACATGGTGGTTTCTTTGTAGCTGAACTCTACAAGGTGATTTTTTCTAGTTGAACTATCTCTTTCCATAGTTGCATGAACTCCCTACAAGGTAACTTCTTCTAGCTGATCTCTCTACAGGGTGACTTGTGTGTAGCTAATCTCTATACAGGTTTCTTATTTCTAGCTGATCTCTTGAATTCTCTTCAGGGTGACTGCTCTATTAGAGTATCTCGATCTCGCACTTGCCGCACCAAGTTGGATTTCGTGTTATAACTCTGTGGCTTTAAGTCTGATTCTTCTACACCATTAATGAGCCTTTCTCAGATGATTACTCCATCTGTACAACGAATTTTAAAGCATTACCCCAAGCGGTTTATCTGGTAGGCGTGGCTAGCAGTCGTTTTTTTTAATTAGCTAATCTCGATTGCGTAATTGTTACACACTGTTGGTTTTTTCGTTGTGTCTTCCTGTTGTTTAGCTCGATTTCTTTCAAACCACAAAAGGTTTGAGATTCAATAGTTAACCTATTCACCCACCGATTTTCAGCTTCTTCCCATACGCGGTTTACCCTGTAGGCGTGACAACATATTGGTGTTATATTTCGTGAATAATCGCTCATAACTCTTTGCCTGTTTATCGTATTCCAGCCAAAGTTGGTACCGAGATGCGCCTTTATATCCCCCTTCTGTGTACCAAATGTCAAGGCAATCGGATATGGCGTTCGAGTTTTATAGCAGTTTTTGTAAGTGTGCGACAAGAAAAAAAAAATAAGAAAAATAAATGAAAAAACTGAGCCAAGTTTTGAAGTCGCATATCTCGGGAATACGTTAAGCGATTTCGCTCAAATTTGGAATGTGGAGTGCTGCAGTTGGAGGGCATGTTCACAGCAAAAATTGTCTTGTTTCATCAAGGAAGCACAGAGCTACGGAGGTGCGAAAATTGCGTTTTCTTTCTTTCTGTCAATATACTCACGGGTGTTACGCGCCGGCTTCTTGGGCCGCACGACACACTACCGTGTGTCTTGATATATATATATCTAATCCAAAACAGCCAAGCTGTAAAAAAAGTGTGCGGCCCTCAGAAAGGCTATGGTGAAAAAAGATGTGAAATCCAAGGTGGCGGCCAAGAAATGGCTGTGATGGTAGGTTAATGGTAAAAATTTTAATAACGACAATTCAGGTGAATTTTTGTGCCGCTTCACAAAATTTACCTAAATTGTCATTATTAAAATTTTTACCATTAACCTACCATCACAGCCATTTCTTGGCCGCCACCTTGGATTTCACATCTTTTTTCACCATAGCCTTTCTGAGGACCGCACACTTTTTTTACAGCTTGGCTGTTTTGGATTAGATTTCATTTCTTTTTGTATTTGTATACCCCAAAGCCGGCCTATGGCCAGCTTTGGGACTTTTTTAACCTATGTTTTTTTTCTTTACTACAGGAAGAAGAAAAGATAAAGTAGATGTACTTTAAATATTTTATCAGTAAATGTACAAATTATATATGCTGTATAATACATATGTGACCGGATTTGCGAAAAGGGGTCTTCCACACACATCCAATTTTCCAACTTTGACAATTGATAACTTCAGATTGGAAAGAGCTATTACCTTGAAATTTGGACAGTGGTGAGCACCACTATAGCTGAATACATGGTGAAATGTTCAGGTTAATATGTTACTTGAACACTGAGTTATGGTCTCCAACGTTTATGGAATTGGATGTTTGTGGAAGACCCCTTTTCGCAAATCCGGTCACATATATTGATTACAGAAATCTCCATGGTGGTTTCTTTGTAACTGAACACTCTACAAGGTGACTTCTTCTAATTGCTCTCTCTACAGGGTGAATTGTTTGTAGCTGAACGATCTACAAGGTAACTTCTTCTAACTGATCTCTCTACAGGGTGATGTGTTTGTAGCTGAATTCTGTATAGGTGATTTGTTTGCAGCTGAGCTCTTTACAGAATGGCTTCTTTTTAGCTGAACTCTCTAAAAGGTAACTTCTTCTAACTGATCTTTCTACAGGGCAATTTGTTTCTGGCAGAATTTTCTACAGGGTGATTTCTTTGCAGCTGAACTCTCTACATGGTGGTTTCTTTGTAGCTGAACTCTCTACAAGGTAACTTCTTCTAACTGATCTTTCTACAGGGTGATTTGTTTGTAGCTGAACTATCTACAAGGTAATTTCTTCTAGCTGATCTCTCTACAGGGTGATTTGTTTTGTAGCTGAATTCTGTACAAGTGATTTGTTTGCAGCTGAGCTCTTTACAGAATGGTTTCTTTGTAGCTGAACTCTCTACAGGGTGATTTGTGTGTAGCTGAAATCCCTACAAGGTAACTTCTTCTAGCTGATCTTTCTACAGGGTGATTTGTTTGTAGCTGAGTTCTCTACAGGGTGTTTGTTTGCAGCTGAATTGTCTACATGGTAGTTTCTTTATAGCTGAACTCTCTACAAGGTGACTTCTTCTAGCTGATCTCTCTACAGGGTGATTTGTTTGTAGCTGAACTCTCTACAGGTGATTTGTTTGTAGCTGAACTCTCTACAAGGCGATACTTCTAGGTGATCTCTCTACTGGATTCCTTGTTTCTAACTGAACTCTCAACAGGGTGATCTGTTCATAGCTGAACCTTCTACTGGGTGATTTGTTTGCAGCTGAACTCTCTAAATGGTGGTTTCTTTGTAGCTGAACTCTCTACAATGTGACTTGTTTCTAGCTGATCTCTCTACAAGGTGACTTGTTTCTAGCTGAACTCTCTACAGGTGATTTGTTTGTAGCTGAACTCTCTACATGGTGGTTTCGTTGTAGCTGAACTCTCTACAAGGTAACTTCTTCTAGCTGATCTTTTTACACTGCATATTTGTTTGTAGCTGAGTTCTCTACAGGGTGATTTGTTTGCAGCTGAACTCTCTACATGGGAGTTTCATTGTAGCTGAACTCTCTACAATGTGACTTCTTCTAGCTGAACTCTCTACAGGGTGACTTGTTTCTAGCTGAACTCTCTACAGGTGATTTGTTGGCAGCTGAACTCTCTACATGGTGGTTTCTTTGTAGCTGAACTCTCTACAAGGTAACTTCTTCTAGCCGATCTTTCTACAAGGTGATTGAGTTTTTTGCAGCTGAACTCTTTACATGGTGGTTGCTTTGTAGCTGAACTCTCTAAAAGGTGACTTCTTCTAGCTGAATTCTCTACAGGATGATTTGTTTGCAGCTGAACTCTCTACGTGGTAGTTTCTTTGTAGCTGAACTCTCTACAATGTGACTTCTTCTAGCTGAACTCTCTACAGGGTGACTTGTTTTTAGCTGATCTCTCTACAGGGTGACTTGTTTGTAGCTGAACTCTCTACATGTGATTTGTTTGCAGCTGAACTCTCTACATGGTGGTTTCTTTGTAGCTGAACTCTCTACAAGGTAACTTCTTCTAGCTGATCTTTCTACAGGGTGATTTGTTTGTAGCTGAATTCTCTACAGGGTGATTTATTTGCACCTTAACTCTCTACAAGGTGACTTCTTCTAGCTGAACTCTCAACAGAGTGATTGATTTTTTTTGCAGCTGAACTCTCTACATGGTGGTTTCTTTGTAACTGAACTCTCTACAGGGTGATTTGTTTGTAGCTGAACTCTCTACAGGGTGATTTGTTCATAGCTGAACTCCCTATAAGGTAACTTCTTCTAGCTAATCTTTCTACAGGGCGATTTGTTTGTAGCTGAGTTCTCTACAGGGTGATTTGTTTGCAGCTGAACTCTACATGGTAGTTTCTTTGTAGCTCTACAATGTGACTTCTTCTAGCTGAACTCTCTACAAGGTGACTTGTTTCTAGCTGATCTCTCTACAGTGTGACTTGTTTCTAGCTGAACTCTCTACAAGTGATTTGTTTGCAGCTGAACTCTCTACATGGTTTATTTCTTTGTAACTGAACTCCCTGCAAGGTGACTTCTTCTAGCTGATCTCTCTACAGGGAGATTTGTTTGTAGCTTAACTCTCTACAGGTGATTTGTTTGCAGCTGAACTCTCTACATGATGGTTTCTTTGTAGCTGAACTCTCTACAAGGTAATTTCTTCTAGCTGATCTCTCTACAGGCCGATTTGTTTGTAGCTGAACTCTCTACATGATGGTTTCTTTGTAGCTGAACTCTCTACAAGGTGATTTCTTCTATAGCTGATCTTTCTGCAGGGTGATTTGTTTGTAGTTGAACTCTCTACATGATAGTTTCTTTGTAGCTGAACTCTCTACAAGGTGATTTCTTCTATAGCTGATCTTTCTACAGGGTAATTTGTTTGTACCTGAACTATCTACATGATGGTTTCTTTGTAGCTGAACTCTCTACAAGGTAACTTCTTCTAGCTGATCTCTCTACAGGACAATTTGTTTGTACCTGAACTCTCACATGATTGTTTCTTTGAAGCTGAACTCTCTACAAGGTGATTTCTTCTAGCTGATCTTTCTACAGGGTGATTTGTTTGTAGCAGAACTCTCTACAAGGAAACTTCTTCTAGCTGATCTCTCTACAGGGAGATTTGTTTGTAGCTGAACTCCCTATACATGATTTGTTTGCGGCTGAATTCTCTACATGATGGTTTCTTTGTAGCTGAACTCTCTACAAGGTAACTTCTTCTAGCTGATCTCTTTACAGGGTGATTTGTCTGTAGCTGAACTCTCTACAAGGAAACCTCTTTTAACTGAGCTCTGTACAGGGTGAATTGTTTGTAGCTGAACGATCTACAAGGTAACTTCTTCTAACTGATTTCTCTACAGGCTGATTTGTCTGTAGCTGAACTCTCTACAAGGAAACCTCTTTTAACTGAGCTCTGTACAGGGTGAATTGTTTGTAGCTGAACTATCTACAAGGTAACTTCTTCTAGCTGATCTCTCTACAGGGTGATTTGTTTGTAGCTGAATTCTGTATAGGTGATTTGTTTGCAGCTGAGCTCTTTACAGAATGGTTTCTTTGTAACTGAACTCTCTACAAGGTGACATCTTCTAGCTGATCTTTCAACAGGGTGATTTGTTTGTAACTGAACTCTCTACAAGAAAACTTCTTCTAACTGATGTCTGAACAGGGTGAATTGTTTGTAGCTGAACTCTCTACAGGGTGATTTGTTTGTAGCTGATCTCTATACAGGTTACTTATTTCTAACTGATCTCTTGAATTCTGTTCAGGGTGACTGCTCTATTAGGATGACTGCTCTATTAGAGTATCTCGATCTCGCACTTGCTACACCAAGTTGGATTTCGTGTTATAACTCCGTGGCTTTAAGTCTGATTCTTCTACACCATTGAAGAGCCTTTCTAAGATGATAACTCCATCTGTACAGCGATTTTCAAAGCATTACCCCAAGTGGTTTATCTGGTAGGCGTGGCAAGCATAATAATAATAATAATAATAAAATAATAATAAAAAATTTGCTAATCTCGATTGCGTAATTGTTACACACTGTTGATTTTTTCGCTGTATCTTCCTGGTTTTTAGCTCGATTTTTTTTCAAACCACAAAAGGTTTGAGGTTCAATAGTTAACCTATTCACCCACCGATTTTCAGCTTCTTCCCATACGCGGTTTACCCTGTAGGCGTGACAACATATTGGTGTTATTTTTCGTGCATAATCGCTCATAACTCTTTGCCTGTTTATGGTATTCCAGCCAAAGTTGGTACCGAGATGCGCCTTTATACCCCCTTCTGTGTGCTAAATTTCAAGGCAATCGGATAACGCGTTCGCGTTTTATAGCAATTTTTGTAAGTGTGCGAAAAGAGGAAGAAAAATAAGAAGAAGAAGAAAAATAACGAAGAAACTAAGCCAATGTTTGAAGTCGCATATCTCAGGGATGCCTGAAGCGATTTCGCTCAAATTTGGAATGTGGAGTACTGAAGTTGGAGGGAATCTACACAGCAAAATTTGTCTTGTTTCATCAAGGCAGCACAGAGCTACGGAGGTGCGAAAATTGCGTTTTGTTTCTTCCTGTCAATATACTCACGGGGTTGCGCGCCGGCTTCTTGGGCCGCACGACACACTACCGTGTGTCTTGATACATATATAATATAATATATTATATATGTATCAATATAATTTGCATAATTACTGATAAAATCAATAATAGGTAAAGTATTAAAAAATTAAAAATCTGCTTTAAATCTTGATTATGATTATGCTTAAATCTTTCTCTTCTTACTGTGGTAAATGATAGGTTATAAAAGCGCCGAAGCTGGCCATAGGCCGGCTTTGTGGTATACAGTTACAAAAAGAAGTGATATGTAATCCAAAACAGCTAAGCTATAAAAAAGCTAGGGTGAAAAAAGATGTGAAATCCAAGGTGGCGGCCAAGAAATGGCTGTGATGGTAGGTTAATGGTAAAATTTTGAATAACAACAATTCAGGTGAATTTGGTGCCACTTAGTCTTGGCCCTGAGTTGTCGTTATTAAAATTTTTGCCATTAACCTACCATCACAGCCATTTCTTGGCCACCACCTTGGATTTCACATCTTTTTTCACCATAGCCTTTTTGAGGGCCGCACTATTTTTTTATAGCTTGGCTGTTTTGGATTGGATATAGAATTGCAGCTACCATTTAATTTTTACAAGAGCTTCTGAAACCAGGCACATGCAGCCAGCTGGCTGAAATTAATCAACCATGTATCCATACTACTTAATGTGGTACATACTGTTCTTTGGCTAATAGGTTTTTGTTTTGTAATAATAAATAGAACTTTGAGTGAAAGATCAAAGTGAAAAACAGTGCTATATTTACCATATAGAATGGTTTATGAGACCATAGGGATATATACGCAGCAACGATGCTAGTGTAAGCAACTGATTATCAACCATTTCTGGTACCTCAAGTTCTAACTCAGTGAAAGAAGGTCCTACAAACTTCCAATTTTTACCATCTGCTCCGGCTGTCTCTCAGCTATAAAGTAAGTGTGGTTCCATTTTCATAGACTGATTCGTTTTAACACTCTGCATGCTAGACTGAGACCATGTAAAGCACATATTATCAACCACCGTTATGTATTATCGACCACACATACATTTTCCAAATATTAATTATCAACCAGTTGCTAATATCCAAGAATATCACTGCGCCTGAAAACTCTGCCGCATCCTGCCATATGTGATGCAATTCAGCATGTAATAATTTACACACCCACCAATTTTCAGATTAATCACATGATTAGAACATGAGTTATGAGCAAAACCAGTATATTAACACATAAAATGCCATCTTTTCAATAAAGCAACAATAAAAACTACAAATGTTTATACCGGTCTTTGCTTGAAATCTTCTTTAAGATTGAATAAAACAACCTGTCTGCTTTTGCCAGTCCATCACACAAGTGAACAAATGGCAGATTTGATAGCATCTTGTATCACTACTGTAAGACTGGACCAATACATTTTCACTTTGTACAGCACTGGTAGTGATGTCTTGGCCGACTTATCTCCTTCTTCTCCATTCAAATGTAGCGAAATCGTCTTCGTGTGATCAAACATACTTGCAATGGGAAGCACTCTGCCAACTACATTGTAAAACTGTTCTCTGAAGATCAAAAACATGTAATAGAGGACAGAAATCATTAGAACAGTCCAATAAACGAAAGTTACGGAGGAGTTCATTGTTTTTACGGGAAATGCTTAGGTCGATAATACATACCGGTGGATAATTGGTTGCTTACACTATATCTAATCCAAAACAGCCAAGCTGTAAAAAAAGTGTGCGGCCCTCAGAAAGGCTATGGTGAAAAAGATGTGAAATCCAAGGTGGCGGCCAAGAAATGGCTGTGATGGTAGGTTAATGGTAAAAATTTTAATAATGACAATTCAGGTAAATTTTGTGAAGCGGCACAAAAATTCACCTGAATTGTCGTTATTAAAATTTTTACCATTAACCTACCATCACAGCCATTTCTTGGCCGCCACCTTGGATTTCACATCTTTTTTCACCATAGCCTTTCTGAGGGCCGCACCCTTTTTTTACAGCTTGGCTGTTTTGGATTAGATTTCATTTCTTTTTGTATTTGTATACCCCAAAGCCAGCCTATGGCCAGCTTTGGGACTTTTTTAACCTATGTTTTTTTTCTTTACTACAGGAAGAAGAAAAGATGAAGTAGATGTACTTTAAATATTTTATCAGTAAATGTACAAATTATATATATAATACATATGTGGCCGGATTTGCGAAAAGGGGCCTTCCACACACATCCAATTTGCCAACTTTGACAATTGATAACTTCAGATTGGAAAGAGCTACTGCCTTGAAATTTGGGCAGTGGTGATTTCTTTGCAGCTTAACTCTCTACAAGGTAATTTCTTCTAGCTGATCTCTCTACAGGGAGATTTGTTTGTAGCTGAACTATCTACAAGGTAATTTCTTCTTGCTGATCTCTCTACAGGGTGATTTGTTTGTAGCTGAATTCTGTACAGGTGATTTGTTTGCAGCTGAGCTCTTTACAGAATGGTTTCTTTGTAGCTGAACTCTCTACAAGGTAATTTCTTCTAGCTGATCTCTCTACAGGGAGATTTGTTTGTAGCTGAACTATCTACAAGGTAACTTCTTCTAGCTGATCTCTCTACAGGGTGATTTGTTCGTAGCTGAATTCTGTACAGGTAATTTGTTTGCAGCTGAGCTCTTTACAAAACGGTTTCTTTGTAGCTGAACTCTCTACAAAGAAACTTCTTCTAACTGATCTTTCTACAGGGAAATTTGTTTGTGGCAGAACTATCTACAAGGTAACTTCTTCTAACTGATCTTTCTATAGGGAGATTTGTTTCTACATGGTGGTTTCTTTGTAGCTGAACTCTCTACAAGGTAATTTCTTCAACTGATCTCTCTACAGGGAGATTTGTTTGTAGCTGAACTATCTACAAGGTAACTTCTTCTAACTGATCTTTCTATAGGGAGATTTGTTTGTAGCTGAACTATCTACAAGGTAACTTCTTCTAGCTGATCTCTCTACAGGGTGATTTGTTTGTAGCTGAATGATCTACAAGGTAACTTCTTCTAGCTGATCTCTACAGGGTGGTTTCTTTGTAGTTGAACTCTCTAAAAGGTAACTTCTTCTAACTGATCTTTCTACAGGGCAATTTGTTTGTAGCTGTATTTTCTACAGGGTGATTTCTTTGCAGCTGAACTCTCTACTTGGTGGTTTCTTTGTAGCTGAACTTTCTACAAAGTAATTTCTTCTAGCTGATCTCTCTACAGGGTGATTTGTTTCTAGCTGAATTCTGTACAGGTGATTTGTTTGCAGCTGAGCTCTTTACAGAATGGTTTCTTTGTAGCTGAACTCTCTACAAGGTAACTTCTTCTAGCTGATGTCTCTACAAGGTCACTAGTTTGTAGCTGAGCTCTCTACATGGTGTGTTTTTTGTAACTGAACTCTCTACAAGGTGACCTCTTCTAGCTGATCTTTCTACAGGGTGATTTGTTTGAAGCTGAACTCTCTACAAGGTAACTTCTTCTAGCTGATCTCTCTATAGGGAGATTTGTTTGTAGCTGAACTCTCTACATGATGGTTTCTTTGTAGCTGAACTCTCTACAAGGAAACTTCTTCTAGCTAATCTCTCTACAGGGAGATTTGTTTGTAGTTGAACTCTCTACATGATAGTTTCTTTGTAGCTGAACTCTCCGCAAGGTAACTTCTTCTATTGATCTCTTCACAGGGCGATTTCTTTGTAGCTGAACTCTACAAGGTGATTTTTTCTAGCTGAACTATCTCTTTCCATAGTTGCATGAACTCCCTACAAGGCAACTTCTTCTAGCTGATCTCTCTACAGGGTGACTTGTGTGTAGCTGATCTCTATACAGGTTTCTTATTTCTAGCTGATCTCTTGAATTCTCTTCAAGGTGACTGCTCTATTAGGATGACTGCTCTATTAGAGTATCTCGATCTCGCACTTGCCGCACCAAGTTGGATTTCGTGTTATAACTCCGTGGCTTTAAGTCTGATTCTTCTACACCATTGATGAGCCTTTCTAAGATGACTACTCCATTTGTACAATGATTTTCAAAGCGTTACCCCAAGCGGTTTATCTGGTAGGCGTGGCAAGTAGTCATGTTTCTTATTAGCTGATCTCGATTGCGTAATTGTTACATACTGTTGGTTTTTTCGTTGCATCGTCCTGGTTTTTAGCTCGATTTCTTTCAAACCACAAAGGGTTTGAGGTTCAATAGTTAGCCTATTCACCCACCGATTTTCAGCTTCTTCCCATACGCGGTTTACCCTGTAGGCGTGACAACATATTGGTGTTATTTTTCGTGAATAATCGCTCATAACTCTTTGCCTGTTTAACGTATTCCAGCCTAATTTGGTACCGAGATGCGCCTTTATATCCCCCTTCTGTGTGCCAAATGTCAAGGCAATCGGATATGGCGTTCGAGTTTTATAGCAGTTTTTGTAAGTGAGCGACAAGAAAAAGAAAAATAAGAAGAAAAAAAACCGAAGAAACTGAGCCAATTTTTGAAGTCTCATATCTCGGGAACGCGTTAAGCGATTTTGCTCAAATTTGGAATGTGGAGTGCTGCAGTTGGAGGGCATGTTCACAGCAAAAATCGTCTTGTTTCATCATGGAAGCACAGAGCTACGGAGGTGCGAAAATTGCGTTTTCTTTCTTCCTGTCAATATACTCACGGGTGTTACGCGCCGGCTTCTTTGACCGCAAGACACACTACCGTGTGTCTTGATGTGTGACTGCAGTTCCATATAGAATTAGTTATAGCACTGTGCGTGGGCGAGATTTACCTAGAGAAGAAGAACCCCAGAGTCAACAGAGAAAGCATTCCAGAGGATCTCCACGGTATTCCCGAAATCATTATACAAATCATAGTTGATTGTTTTAAGGCTACTTGGTAACCATTAAATTTTAATATCTTCACTCACATTTTTGTTCAACTTGAGTTTGAACTAAGTTAAATTAGTTATGCATAGCATTGCCTTGGTTGTGCTACATGAAAAAATGTAGCATTAAAGAATGGTCTCAATCCAAAATATTGCACTCAGCTTTACCTCGTGCTGTATTGTCTTTAACTCTATTTGGTACATCATAGGTATAGCTTTAGCCGTGTAGTCGCATATGGGTATGAAGGTGGTTTATTTGAAGAAATAATGACATTCTTGTTTTACATCTACCACATCATAAACAAATGCCCATGACACCATACCATCGGGGCTACAGAAACAAAACATTGGTTTTAGTTCCCTCCATAAGCGGGCAAATAAGATGGTGTATAGATTTGAGTCATGCTTCTCTGGGTGATGGATTGATAAAAATTTGCTGTTTTTTCTTTGCATAATTTTACGATTTTTTTTCTCAATATGTATGCTTGTGTGAACAAGGCGGATTTTTGCTGAAATGGTCACATGTTTTAAACTGGGAGATGAATAACCTTTGAGCCAAAGTTGTGTGCGCATAAGTTTAATGCAGGCTTTTTTGCCATTATTTTTCTTGTGCTGGCTGCTTTTACCATTTGATAATTTGCTCGTGGGATGTGTATGTAGATAGGTACATTATATAGTTATACAACGGGCACAAGTGCTCTGCCTGATATAAAAGCATGAGTGCACATTGCATAACTGTTATGTACCACTCACCTAATAGGTGATGAGAGTCTCACAAACTAGCTGCACCTCTTATAAAGACCAGGTTTCTAACATCGATTGTGGGTAACCGAGTGGAACACTGTGGTGACATTTCCTCTACAGTACCGCTGCCACCTGAGATATTGCGTTGACCAAAGCCAGTATGCTATGGGATAACCCATAGCATAATATCTCAGGTGGCAGCGGTAACCCATAGCATACTGGCTTTGGTAGACGCAATATCTCAGGTGGCAGCGGTACTGTAGAGGAAATGTCACCACAGTGTTCCACTCGGTTACCCACAATCGATGTTAGAAACCTGGTCTTTATAAGAGGTGCAGCTAGCTTGTGAGACTCTCCCCACCTATTTATAGCGCTAACCTGAATTCACTGTTTGGCTCTCGACCATCATATAGTGCTCAGCATACATGGTCAACTCAATCATCTGTGATTGTTCTCTTGAAGAAAAGACTGTCAAAGTAAACAAAACCCAAATACTGAACCACTACTAGTCTAATTCTTACTATCTACACTGGCTAAACTCGAATCTAATGGCAAGACAAAAACTGACTGCCACAATCGAATGTAATGGTGAGGATTATTTAGAATATTATAGTTTTATTGACTCTTTGTCGAAGATGGACTATGGTTTAATGTAGGTTCGGATGGCATCAGACTAGTAAGGTTATAGGTATGTTTAGAGTAACTGGTCATTCACCATCACATGGACATCGTTATATCAGTTGAACCAGGCTACTATAACAGCTGCAATTGAAACTGCACTACTTTGAAGTACTTGCATTACTTGTTCTTGCATAAAAATTTTACGAGCATGGTGCAGCCAGTGTAGATCAGAGAGCTGTACTTTTCGAGGCTTTCCGGACCATCAATTAACGGAGCAGTGATGCATATGCTGGACAACAAAGGAATTATTTCCACATTGCAAAGAAATGTTATCTAACTACATGTCAGTCCATGCACAACATTCTATGTAGTCAGCCCCTGTGGTTGGCAAGGAGTAGTCAGCCCCTTCTACCCTATTTAATGCAGTCATAAAGGCACCAAGTAACTTACTCACAATGTACGGACTATAGCCAGCTACAAAATACACAAATTCCAGTGCATAGCCTTGGTAAATGGTTTGTTATGGCATTTGAGGCCATCAATAACACATTTTAATAAGAAAGATTTCATAATATATACGTATTAGTAGCTATTACAAAAATCAAATCACAAGTGCATAGATAGCTAATCACATGCAGGGTTGACTGCAATTCTGTAAAGCTTTCTGTAGGCTCCTGCTCCTAAATGCCACAGCTATTGTTTTCTTTGCTTCAAATGCTTCAAATGGCTAAATCAATCTTCTTAGGTCTGTCAGCTCACTTCAATCTGTACAACGACCATTGCCTTAGCTTCTGTAATAAACAATTTTTTACAGTGAGTTAAAGCCCTAATGGGTTGCACTTGTCAACACTATAGTGCTGCATCATCATTATTATTATTATTATTATTATTTGTTAATTGGTACAAGGAAGACAAAGTCTTATAAAAACCAATCTCAAATGCATCTAAATAAAATCAAACCGGCGGTCATATAAAAAATACATCTAATTTAGTCTTAAAGATCAGTACGTTAGGTGCAGATACAATTTCGTGGGGTAAGGTGTAGTACTAGTAAGGTGTTCCAATCATTGACGATTCTCTGTGAAAAACTATGACCTCTAATAGCAGTGTTGAAGCGATTTTTGTAAAGTTTGAGTCCATTTGATCGGGTGGGGTTGGTATTAACAGTAAAAAAATAGTCTTTGTCCACAAATACTAAATTGTTCAGGATTTTTCAAGTCATAATCAGATCCATTCTAGTTCGACGGTAAAGTAAGATGGGTAGATTAAGTTCTTGGAGTCTTTCACAGTATGTCAAATTATAGAAGGAGGGTATCATGCGTGATTATTAGCTAGACAATCAGGTGCCACCTCCCACCCACACTGCAAATAGATACCCAATGTAGATACAGTGCATGGGCAGTAGTGTCCAGAATTTGTTATTATGTGGTGTCCGGAATTTGAAACATACTCTATAATATATATATATATGTGTGTGTGTGTAGACTAGAGTTTTGGCCACTGTGTTGGCTTTTTCGGTTGCCATTAGCCACTTGGTTGACCTTAATCTGGTGACATTTACCCACAATTGACTTTTACATGTTAGGCTATAAAGCATTTGAGTGAATTGTGAAGTGTCTTTCCATCTATAAGGTGAGGTGTCGTAGCATTCTCGGCTGCCGGCACTTGTGCAATGCTGCACAAAACTGCAGCCAGTGCAATGTCTGTATATGTGACCGAATTTGACAAACAAGGCTTCCACACACATCCACTTCTATAAATTTGAAGCACCACAACTTTGAAGCACCACAACTCATTGTAGGACTATGCCGTTAGTTTCATATGTTGACCTGGTATTTTACCATGCTATGGAAGAATTGTGCGAACATTTTAGGTCAATAGTTTGCTGAATAGTCAAGTTGCAGTTGGTTAAAGTTAGAGAATTGGATGTGTGTGGAAGCCTTGTTTTGTCAAATTCGGTAACATATTGCACTGCAGTCAGTGCATTATAACTTATAATGCACTCGTTGCAGTCTGCAAGATCCCAACCTGTGTGTTATAAGTCATAATGCACTTGTTGCAGTCTGCAGCAGTACCATAATACAGATTATGGCACAGGTAGCATCTTTGCACTGCCTACATAGAGTGGTACATCAAGACACACGGTATGTGGTGTGGTCCAAGAAGCCGGCACGCAACACCATGAGTATATTTACAGGAAGAAAGTAAACATTATTTTCATCTCTTATCCGATTGGAACCAAATTTGCTACATACGTGCCCGTGCAGTAGGGGAGTCTACATACGAAATTTGTAGAAAATTACCCCAACCATTTCTGAGACACGAGTAGCCAAAATTTCAGGGTTTTTTCTTCCTTCATTTTCTTCTACTTCTTTTTTTAAATGAAAAAATACTGACAATAACAATAATAGATACACTTTTTAAGAACACTGAAAAAGGGACAACTATGAAGCCCATTTCTGGGGAAGCATCTGATGATCTGCAAGATATGGAGCGGCTTCCCTGGATACATATAGAAAAAAGATAGGGTGTCAGTGAATGTGATCTAGTGATAGTAGAAGAAAATTGAAAATGTCTTGAAAGTGGAATAGAAACTCTTTTGTGCAAAATATCACAAGTCAGGAAAATAGAAGAGAAAGATCTCCTAGTATATAGACAAGACCATTTAAGTTTGTGAATACATGAGTCTGAAGACTTATTCCACATATGGCTGGTAGACCCACCGTGCTGCATGTCATTGACTTGATCCTAAATGAGAGACATTCTTTGCTAAGTGTAAACACCAAACAGACGAAGGGCATACTCTAAAATTGGTCTTGCAATGGATTTGTATACAATTGATTTAACTGTTGGAGAACTGGAAAATAGCGTGTGACGTAGATAGTTCAATGCATGGGATGCTTTGGCTGCAAGATGCTTCACATGATCACTCCATTTAAGCTGAGAATTGATTAGGATTCCTAAGTACTTCACTACTGATTTGAGGGTAATCTGCTGGCTTCCCAGGGAATAGTTACATATTGGAGGAGAACGTTTGTATCAAATGCAAATGCTTTCACCCTTGAGAGGATTTAACTGTATTTGCCAAACTCAACACAATTCATATAGTTTGTATAGATCTTCTTGAAGGAGATCATGATCAGCAGGAGAAACAATTTATTTTTAAAGGGCTATATCGTCAGCAAACAGTTTGATAGTACTATGATTGATGATTTTATGTAGCTCATCAATAATAAAGTAAAAAGAGCAGGGTACCTTAGACTAAACCTTGAGGCACCCCGGATCTGACAGGTTACCATTCAAAGAAGCTACCATTAACAAGTACTCTCTGGTATCTCTTAGTCAGAAAAGAATTAAACCATGGTAAGAGGTTACTGTGAATACCCAAACTCTCAAGTCTAAGTAAAAGTTGATTGTATGGTACAGAATCAAATGCCTTCGCAAGGTCTAGTAAAAGGCAGTGAATGGAATTATGTCTATCTAGGCAAGCTTTCCAATCATGAACAGATCAGACGAGGAGGGTGATAGTGGAATGTTTATTTTGAAAGTCATGTTGTATCTCACTAACAAGGTTGTTAGATTCCAAAGCTGCTATAAGTTTACGATAAATAATTCTCTCCATCACCTTAATGACAATAGATGTAAGGCTGATGGGACGATAGTTAGAGGAAAGATGTTTATCGTCTTTTTTATGAACAGGAATGATATTAGTGGTTATCCAGTCTCTGGGTAATGAGCCAGAGTCTAAGGAAAGCTGGAATAGTATAGATAGTGGTGAGCTGATCACATCAGCATCAGCCTTTAATATTTGTGCTGGAATGCAATCAGGGCCACAGGCCCTATCACCTTGTAAGTTTACAAGTTCTTCGTAAACATTCTCTGGTGTAAATTTGATAGTGTCAATTAACTTGAGATTAAAATGAACAGATTCAGACAAAGATGATAGATTTGTACAATCTTCATTAGTAAAAACTGAATTAAACTATTGGTTGAAGACAGAAGCTTTCTCATGGTTATCAGAAATGAATTTTCCAGAATGCTTAAGTGGAGGGGGAGGCTGATAGCAATTTTTAACTGAATTGACAAAATTCCAAAATTTCTTTGCATTAGCAGTGCAAGAGCTTGACGAAGCAGAGATGTAATCAGTAGTATCCTGCCTAGTCTTGGTTTGCACAAGATTGCTGATGGCTTTGTATTTGGACTTAATCACATCAGAGTTTGTGCACTTCATGACACTGCTTGACACGCATTAGGTGAAGAATATCATCAGTAAACCACTGCTTCTGCTTAGTCTGTTTCCACCTGGTGGTTGATCTGAATATTGGAATCAGCAAAAATGACCTGTGCTGTAGAAAGATGTTCTGGTATTATGATTAGGACTGTCTTGGCAGCATTTGTAAAATAACCCTAATCTGGTCTGATAGATAAAAGATGCTGCCACCAGGACAACCATTTCAAAAGTGATCCAACATGTTCATGACTCCCTGTATTCACAGGCTTTAGCCTTCTCACAGGTCCCTAGTGGGATAGCATTCACAGATGAACAGCAGTAGCATCATCTGCAAACCATGCCTGAGAAACATTAGGCACTATTGTTCAGAGAAGCCTAATCAGAGGCACCACTGCTAAAGCATACATGGTCATTGCAAGGGGGTCATGCTGGGTTGTTCCTTCAGTCGAAGGAATTTCCCCGTCACCAACAGCAAACAGATGAATAGGTGCACCATAAGTATCGTGCAGGATGGTGGAAAATGATGGACAAAGTACTGAGATATTGTGAAGTGTAGCCTGGCGGTTTACTAGTGAGGTTTACACAGTTGAAAGCATTCAAAACATTAGCAAGGAGAGCAGCTTCACATTCATCACCACCAAACATCTCCTTCATTGCATGAACAGCTGCCTCAGCATGACCAGCACACGTCTGCAAGGGACCAGCTTCTTCTTTTGGCACACTTTGCAAAATCTGCTATAAAATACAAACATGTACTCTGATCAAGCTGAAATTTGGTACAGTTAATGGGCTAATTAAAGCGAATTTCAGCACCAAGTTTGGTGAGAATCTGATAAAGAATCACGGAGTTATGACCAATTATTCACATAAAATAAAACCGAACTTCTGTCAAGCTCACAGGGGAAACCCCTTGAAGGAATAACCTGAAAATTGCTATGTAGATGGAGTAACCATTGTAGGAGTGCCTTTTGTGGTTTAAAAGGAATTCAGATAAAGGCCATCGAGATATGACACAAAAGCCAATCTGTGTCACAATTATGTGATCGAGTTTAATGAATAAAAAAGTATTAGTTTTCACCCCTACCAGGCAATCTGCTTAGAACAATGAGCTGAAAATCGGTATGTAGCTGGAATAATCATCATAGAAAGTCCTTGCAGCAGTACAGAAGAATTGGATTACAAACCACTTACTGAATACACCATTTTCATATGGACACCCAAAAGTGAGTTCAACCTGGGTTGAATAGCCCACATTCAACCCAAATTCACTCCAGTTTCTGTTCACAAGCAATCATCACATGGTGGTATTCATTGAGTGATAATTGTCTTCTAAGTATTTTATGTATTCACCAAAAACCGCAACTTGCTTTTGAAGCCATAAACTGAGAAACTACTGCTTTGTAGGATTGAACTCGGTTATGACTTCGAGGTTCCAACCTCGTTAAGGTGATCACATGAATGTGATAACCCGGGTTGAATGTGGGTTTAAAGTGACCATATGAAAAGGGTGTTAGTTATGATTTGAAAGCCATCTGCGTGTAACAAAAGCAAGATCGAGAAACTCTAATATAACAGTCACCCTTATAGTGCATTTGGCTGCTGAGATACTCTAATACAACAGTCACCCTGTGGAGAGTATAACTACAAATTATTCGCTCTAGAGATTCAGACCATTACAAGTCATCCTGTAGGGAGATCAGCTTGAAACCAATCACCCTGTAGAATGATTAGCTACAAACAAGTCACCCTGTAGAGAGTTCTGCTACAAACAAATCATCCTAGAGAGTTCAGCCACAAACAAATCACCCTGTAGAGAGTTCACCTACAAACAAAATACCCTGTAGAAAATTCTGCTACAAACAAATCACCCTGTAGATAGATCAACTAAATGAAAGTCACCCTGTAGAGAGATAACTAGAAATAATTTACCCTGAAAAGAGACCAGCTAGAACCCAATCACCATGTAGCTACAAACAAATCTCCCTGTTAATTCAGCTAGAAACACGTCACCCTGTAGAGAGAGATCAGCCAGAAACAAGCCACCCTGTGGAGAGGTTAGCTAAAAATAAGTCACCTTCTAGAGAGTTCAGCTATATACAAAAAAAATCACCCTGTAGAGGGATCAGTTAGAATAAATTACCCTGAAGTGTAGATATTTCAGCTACAAACAAATCACCCTGTAGAGAGTTCAAGTCACCCTGGAGAGAGATTAGCCAGAAACAAGTTACACTGTAGAGAGCTCCGCTACAAACAAATTATCCTACAGAGAGTTTAGCTACAAACAAATCATCCTGTAGATAGTTCAGCTACAAATAAGCCACCCTGTAGAGATTTCACCTACAAACTAGAGAGGACAGCTAGAAAACAAGTTACCCTGTACAGAGTTCAGCTACAAGTAAATCACCCTGTGGAGAGATCAGCTAGAAACAAGTCACCCTGTAGAGAGATCAGCTAGAAACCAATCACCCTGTAGAGAGTTCAAATTACCCTGTTAGATCAGCTAGAAACAAGTTACCCTGTAGAGAGATCAGCTGGAAACAAGTTATCCTGTAGAAGGATCAGCTAGAAACACAGGGGCGTAGGGAGGGGGTTCCAAGGGGTTCAGGAACCCCTGTAAATTTAGACTTCTGAGTTTACAGCAGGACACTAACACACCATTTAGTGTGGCAGAACAAAATGAGTGTATAATTTAGTGTATGGCACAGCACAACAATTGATAAAGCTTGAATTCATCTCTCAGGGAAGGATTTACAGAGGTAATATGAGCCCTCCTCAATACTTGTTAAAAAGATCGATATGCTCTAATAGAGTAGTCAGGTATATACCCTAATAGAGCAGTCACGTATACTCTAATAGTACATGCATGTAAATATCTACATCCATATGTTAAGGAACTTCATTACTGAAGTTTTTCAGACATTCTAACATTAAATGCAAAACTGAGCATGACCTTATACTGCTATAGCTTTGGTGTGTAGTGTTTAAAGATATAGAACTCCAGTAATTTATCACTTGTGTTATGCAAAATGAATCCATGCTATGCATATTTGTAGTTAATTATAATGTTTTGATTGTAAGTCATTCCTTTTGTATCAGTGGATTCATGGTTCCTATGCTAGTGAGATAACTATTGCTTACAGATAACTATATGTGTCTCTATGTGTTATGCTGTCTGTTTCCACTTTATCTAGCACTAGCTTCATCCCAGGGGCACATATATGCATTACAATTAATGTACTTTTTTGCATAAATATAGTAATTTGCTGAGTTTTGATTCATTAAAATATTGAAAGTCTCCCAGCGACTGGGGGCTGTGCTCTTGTAGAGAGTTCAGCTACAAAAAAAATGCCCTGTTGAGAGAAAAAAGATCAGCTATGAGCATATCACACTGTAGAGAGGTCAACTAGAAAAATTTCACACATTTTTTGGCCACCACTTTTGATTCCACAATTTTTTCCAGGCTTTGAAGGCTGCACCATTTTTTCACAGCTTGGCTGTGTTTTGTAGATTTCATAATATGTGACCAGATTTTACAAAACTGATCCAAATCACATATCAGGCAAAATCAAATTATCACCACCAGCGGATAGCTACACTATCATACTAGTAGTTTTGAGACTCAATACCACTCAAACTACTCAAGGCTGGTTTCAGCAGACGTCTTTTCTGGGGGTGTGTGTAGAGCTAAAATGGCGGTTTTAGGCCTTGTGAAGGACCTGGCTTGGCAAGAATCAGTGGTTTACTGGTGGACAGCCTGATAATGTAGGCTGGATGTTTTTTCTGTGGATTTTGCTACATATCAACCACTAAGGAGCAAGCACAGCTCTGTAATCTCGTCTCTGGACTCCAATCGTGGTCTGTAAATTTTGAGGTCTATCCCTTGCCCACCCCACCACCCCCCACCCTTCACCTCTTTGTGAACACTCGTGATACTACTTCGCTCGTCCAACAGCTCAGATTTTCTATCTTATTTGGCGGGAAACTCTACAAGCAGCTACAAGTACTGGAAGTGGTCTGAAAGGTAACAGATTGATACATCTTTTGTGTAAGTTTCATACGCGTGCTTGCTATCCTTGGAGAGTCATGCTGGCTTGAATTCTTTAAAACCGTTTATCTCGAAACTTCTAATGTGCGATTTGGATCGTTTTTCCAAAATCCAGTCACGTATATATTATGAACTTTTGATTTAACTTCAGTAATCATCATTGTGTCCGTATATAAGAAGAGAATGTGACTAAAACAAACCTTCCTTAAAGTCAGCCATGGGCTGGCCTTACAAGTACAAAGACAAGAAGACAGACTTGTAAATGTATTGTACTGTATGTTTTATTTAAATATTTGTTAACATAATTATAATACTCTAATAGAGTGCACAGTTTTTGAGGAGCACACATAGAATGTACTAGAGTTTCATTTGGTACATCTATCATACAGTACGATAGTACTGTATAGTAAGGACCACAAAGGAGTAGGCATGGCCCACAAAATAATATTACCCATAAAGCAGCCTCAATTTCCCGTGACGAGGAGGAGGCAATAAGCCCAAACAAGCTTTCAGGTTGACCCGAAACACTTTCAACAAGTTGCTATGGAATTTAAAAAAAATTTATTTAATGGAATTTTCTAGTGACTGACTGAGTAACTGACTGTTGCCTTCAGACAAATGTAACTTGATAACGACTAAGGTTATGGGCTTGATTTTGTCACTGTTTAACATTGCTTCGGCCTGACAGGTGCTTTTGGCATACTGCAGTACATACAGTGCATTCTTCATGGACTTACCAGTGTCCTCCTTTGTGTCCCATTCATCTTTGCTGACAGCGAAAAGTGTCAATTTGGTGGTAGCACATGATGACTTCCCTTCGTAACAGAAATCATCTGTACTTTTCATAGTGGCTATTTTGTTAGCAGAGGTGCTTTTCAAACAGTCTTGATTCGTATTGCTGTGTATGGGTTGAACATAGCCAACAATGAA
Source organism: Dysidea avara (assembly GCF_963678975.1). Taxonomy (NCBI): domain Eukaryota; kingdom Metazoa; phylum Porifera; class Demospongiae; order Dictyoceratida; family Dysideidae; genus Dysidea; species Dysidea avara. Next base: position 16,046,852 of record NC_089282.1, on the reverse strand, counting down.
GCGTAATGGATATGTAACTTTCAGACGATAATTTGTATAACTGGGGTGCACGGCACCATTTCTTTCTTTAGTATGCGTGGATTGCAGAGGTGCTTTTCGAACAGTTCTTGACTGGAAATGCTGCGTAATGGGTTGAACATATGTAGCTGACAATGATGCATAATAGATACATCACGTTTCAGATGATAATTGCAGTGTGCGGCGCCATTTCAGATGCAGTATGCATGGGTTCATCCGTAATAATAATCATTTACGAAAAAAGTTAACAAACAGGTACACAGAAAAATTTGAAATTTTCAACTAGAGTAGAGACCATAGCACATCGATAAAAAGTACTGAAACAAGCTGGAGTAGTGCACGATATTAAATCACAGTAAAACAATAAGAAGTGTTATGTCCCTACTGCGCATTTCCATTATTGTATCTTGAGCACAGTACACTTGTTATTGTTTTGCTGTGATTTAATATTGTGCACTTATCCAACTTGTTTCAGTACTTTTATCAATGTGCTATGGTCCCTACTCTATTTGAAAATTTAAAATTTTTCTGTGTAATTGTGAAATTATAAACATTTACCAATAAGCAGATTTAAACTGGAATTTTCATTTATTTGAGGTAAACAGCCAAGGTAGCAGTGGTTAAGGATGTGGATGTGTGGATGTTAGGTAAGGAGGTTCCAGATTTGAGCCCTGGGATATTTTTCCCACTTTTTTGTGTACCCACAGTGACTGTTCTATTAGAATATCTCAATCCTACAATTTTATAGTTCTTTAGTTTTGCTTTATAGCTCTGTTGTTGTAACTCCATTGCTCTTTGAACCATCAAAAGGCACTGCTACGATGATTAGCCTATGTACACACTGATTTTCAAGTTATTCCCATACTTGGTTTAACCCTGTGGTAAATTTTTTAATGTGAATAAATGTTCATAGCTGTGTGGAAATTTATCAGATTCATAGCAAACGTAGAACATTAGTTCACCTTTATACGGTCTTCATTTGTGCTGAAACTTGTAGCAATCAACTTACACATTTACATTTTGCAATGTGTGTAAAAAGAATTTAATTGCATGAAACCCCTGTAGACCCTGTATATGGCTTAAGAAAAAAAATGAAAATTTGAACCTTCATATCTCGCAAATGGCTGGTGCTAATTTAATCAAGTTTTCTTTGTGGTCTATCCTACATGGCAGACATAAAAAAATTGAGAAAGGGTAATGGAGCTATGAATTTGTGAAAATGCTGTTTTCTTTCTTCCTGTTAATATACCCATGGTTAGGTGTGCCGGCTTTCTTGGCCGCATGACACACTACCATGTGTTTTGATATATACCAAGACACACAATAGTGTGTCGTGCGGCCCAAGAAGCCGGTGTGCCGCACCGTGAGTTTATTAACAGGAAGAAAGTAAATGTGATTTTCACACCTTGTATCTCGGTGGTCCCTTATCCGATTGGAACCAAATTTCCTACAGAAGTTCTGCTCAGCTAGGGGAGTCTACATAATAGTTAGACGTCAAGAACCAGGGTTTTACGGGATTTAGAAAGCTCGAAAGCCCTGGGCTGTAGCACCCAAGCGCACCGACGGTGCTACTAAGGGCCTGAGGGTTTTCTAAATCCCGTAGAACCCAGTGGTTCTTGACGTCTAAATTATTTAGACTACAACTTGTTATTGTACCTTGAGTTGACAGCTGCTTGTAAATGAGAAATGTATGGCTAATTATGAAAGAAGCCCTCTACACCTCCCTACATGGTGGGATCTCAGCGTGGCTGTTGCTACCCGCCCATGTGTTGCCAATGTGCTATGTTTCGAAGTACTGGACTCAAGCAACTGGACTACAACTCATTGTTGCTGTTGTTGTGCCTCGACAGCTGCTTGTAAGCAAGTAATGTAGTGTTGATTAGTACAAACAAGCCCCTCTAATTCTATACGGTTGTTACTAGCCATTTAAATGCCCATGCGTTGCCAATGTTACAGGCGAGTAATTATCGTGTTTCATATCACCTCAGAGCGTGGTCTCTATTGGACATGAGCGTGGCTCTACGAGATTTAGAGACCACGTTTTCAGCCAATCAAATTTCAGTATAAAACTTGTAGTCTAAATTCCAAATTTGAAGAAAATTGCTTTAGCCATTTCTGAGATACAAGCTGCCAAAGTTTCGAGTTTTTTTCTTCGTTTTTTTTCTTTGTCTTTTCGCACACTTGCAAAAATTGCTATAAAACGAAAATGCGTAATCTAATCACCTTGAAATTTGGCATACAGAATGGGAGTCCAAAGGCGAATCCTAGTATCAAATGTAGTGGAAATCCGATGAATGGTTCAGGATTTATGACCGATTATTCACATAAAATAAGATTGATTTGCTGTCACGCCTACAGGGTAAACCGCTTCATGGAAGGGACCCTCATGTAATGAGTTGAAAATTGCTATGTAGATGGAGTAATCAGCGTAGGAGTGCCTTTTGGTGGTTTGATAGGAATCGAGATAAAGACCATGGAGATATGAGACAAAGCCCAACCTGTGTCAAAATTACGCGATCGATTTTTATGAATAAAAAAGTATTAATTTTCACGCGTACTAGACAAACCGCTTAGAGAAATGAGCTGAAAATCGGTGAATAGCTGGAATAATCTTCATAGAAAGTCCTTGTAGTAGTACAGAAGAATTGGTGTACAAACCACTGAGTTATGATTCGAAAGCCAACTCCTTGTAGCAAATGCGAGATCGAGATACTCTAATAGAACAGTCACCCTAATAAAGCATTCAGCTAATTTATTTACTCCATTATAGAATTCTATTACATTGCAAGTTATTCTGTAAGTAGTTCAGCTGCAAACAGTTAATCTTATAGACAGTTCAACAAGAAGCAAGTCACCCTATAGAGAGTTCAGCTACAAATATATTGCTGTAGTGATTCAGAAGAATCAGAACATTACAAGTCACACTGAAGAGAGTTCAGCTATAAACAAGTCATGCACCTTGTAGAGAGTTCGGCTACACTCTCTAGAGAATTCAGCTACAAACAAGTCACTGTGGAGAGAGTTCAGCTACAAAGAAACTACCCTGTAGAGAGTTCATCTATACAAACTAGTTACCCTATAGAGATCAGCTGCAAACAAGTAGCCCTGTAGAGATTTCAGCTACAGACAAGTCACTTTATAGTTTATACAATGTTCAGCTACAAGTAAGTCACTCTGTAGAGAATTCAGCTACATACAAGTCACTCTGTAGAGAATTTGCTACAAACAAGTCACCTTGTAGAGAGTTTAGCAACCAAATAACCACCCTGTAAAGAGTTCAGCTATACAAACAAGTTACTCTGTAGAGAGATCAGCTAGAAACAAGAGAGAGCTCAGCTAGAAGAAGTCACCCTGTAGAGATCTCAGCTGCAAAGAAACCCTGTAGAGAGATCAACTGCAAACAAATCACCCTGCAGAACATTCAGCTATAAACAAATCACCCAGTAGAAAGTTCAGGTACAGGAAAATCACCCTGTATAGGATTCAGCTACAAAAATATCACTCTGTAGAGAGTTCAGCAAAAAAGAAACCATCCTAGATCCTGTAGAGAGTTCAGCTACAAACAAGTTACCCTACAGTGAGATCAGTTTGAAACAAGAGATTTCAACTACAAACAAATCACTCTGTAGAGAGTTCAGCTATGAACAGATCACCCTGTAGAGAGTTCAGCTATACAAGTCATCCTGTAGAGAGATCAGCTAGAAGTCACCATCTAGAGAGATCAGCTAAAAGCAAGTCGCCTTGTAGAGAGTTCAGCTACAAAGAAACCATCCAGTAAAGAGTTCAGCTACAGACAGATCACCTTGCATAGAGTTCAGCTGCAAATAAATTACCCTGTAGAGAGCTCAGCTACAAACAAATCACCCTGTAGAGAGTTCAGCTAGATAAAGTCACCCTACAGAGGGATCAGGTCACCTTATAGAGAGATCAGCTAGAAGAAGTCACCTTGTAGAGAGTTCACCTACAAAGAACCCACTCTGTAAAGAGTTCAGCTAGAAACAAGTTACCCTATAGAGAGATCAGTTAGAAACAAGTCACCCATAGAGATTTCAGTTACAAACAGATCATCCTGTAGATAGTTCAGCTAGATACAAGTCACCTTGTATAGAGATCAGCCAGAGGAAGTCATCTTGTAGAGAGATCAGCTAGAAACAAGTCACCTTGTAGAGAGTTCAGTGACAAAGAAAACATCCTGTAGAGAGTTCAGCTACAAACAAATCACCCTGTAGAAAGTTCAGCTACAATCAAATCACCCTGTAGAGAGATCAGCTACAAACAAATCACCTTGTAGTGAGTTCAGCTACAAACAAATTACCCTGTAGAGAGGTCAGCTACAAACAAAACACCTTGTAGAGACTTCAGCTACAAACTAATCAACCTGTAGAGGTTTCAGTTACAAACAAATCACCCACTGTAGAGAGATCAGCTACAACCAAATCACCCTGTAGAGAGATCAGCTACAAACAAATCACCCTGTAGGGAGTTCAGCTAGAGATCAACTAGAAACAAATCACTGTGTAGAGCGTTCAGCTACAAACAAATTACCCTGTAGAGAAATCAGCTAGAAACAAATCACCTTGTAGACAGTTCACTTACAAACAAATCTACCTGTAGAGATATCAGTTACAAGCAAATCTCCCCCTGTAGTGAGATCAGATCACCCTGTAGAGAGTTCAGCTACAAACAAATCACCCTGTAGAAAGTTCAGGTATAAAAAAATCATCCTATTGATAGTTTTGATACAAACAAATCACCCTGTAGAGAGTTCAGCAAGATAAAAGTCACACTGCAGAGAGATTAGGTCACCTATAGAGAGATCAGCTAGAAGAAATCACCTTGTAGAGAGTTCAGCTACAAAGAACCCACTCTGTAGAAAGTTCAGCTAGAAACAAGTTACTCTATAGAGAGATCAGCTAGAAACAAGTCATCCTGTAGAGAATTCAACTACAGTAGGCCTCATAAAAAACTTTACGTATCGTTATCATATTCGTATCGTTATCGCATTCGTAATACGCAGTAAATCAGTGTTAAGCAATGCGTAATTTATAGTAATAGTATTAAGTGATACGTAGCTAACATAATTACGATTTATACCTAAGGAGTTTACAGTAAGTTCTCGCTGGTCTCAGTAGCAGAATTTTCGCTTAATCTACTGCAAAACCCATAGCCAATCTTTGTTACCGCCCCTGTAGTTACTGTCAAGAACACTCATTTCTTCATCGCTGCAAAGCATGTCAATTATCACACGCCTTCGCCCTTATCACTGAGGTCTATTCTGATTGGTCCACTCATTTTCGTCGTTGTGTCATCCAGCTCAGCTGCAGAAGCCTTTTATTCGTTGCCACTCCTTCATCATTGTTTTCCTGAAGTGTACAAATAGCCATCCGTCTTCTACAGTTAGCATCACAGGAATCCGTTCTTCCTTTCGTATGAGTACCTTAAGTAACGGATCAAGGTAAATGATATTGTTTATTATGATGATTATTGTTATTAATATTATTGTGCAAATTTACTTGATGGTAACACTTTGTGGGTAGCGCTTTTAAATATCCTGTTAGCTAGCTACGTGCAACACTAATGCATTCATTTATTACTATCACTATGACAATGAACATTTTTTTAATGTGTGGTACACGTCCTTTTCAGCCGGCTTTACTTGATCGATCCATCTTGGAGAATGATCATTCCTGCAAGGAAAGAAACAACATGCATGGATTAGCATAAGATCTACAGTTGCATACGAGCCTTAGTATGGTGTGAGCGATTAAAGATTTTCTTATAAAAGGGCGTGACACACATTTTACTCACGAATATTCATCCCAAACGAACACTCTTGAGCAAAATGGGTGCCACATCCTTAAATTAGATGGTTTTTATTGCTTGAATTTGCTTGAGACGACATTGCATTGGAGCAGTACGGTATAATTTTACGCAACGTACGCGTAATAGCTCGTGACATGATTCGTAATTAATAGTAATTTGACTTCCGTAATACGCATCGTGATACGATAGTAATACAGTCCGAAACGTAAATTTTTTTATGAAGCCTACTGTACAAACAAATCACCCTGTAGAGAGTTCAGCTACAAGCAAAAGACCATGGTGAAAGAAGATGTGAAATCCAAGGTGGCGGCCAAGAAATGGCTGTGATGGTAAGTTAATGGTAAAAAATTTAATAACAATTCAGGTGAATTTTTGTTCGGCACCAAATTCACCTGAATTGTTGTTATTAAAATGTTTACCATTAACCTACCATCACAGCCATTTCTTGGCCGCCACCTTGGATTTCACATCTTCTTTCACCATGATCTTTTAGGGGCCGCACCTTTTTTTACAGCTTGGCTGTTTTTGATTAGATTCTTCTTTGTATTTTTGCACACTTGCAAAAATTGCTGTAAAATGCAAACGTATACTCCGATCGCCGTGAAATTTGGCACACAGAAAGGCAGTCCAACGGCAAATCCTAGTATCAAATTTGGTGCAAATCCGATGAATGATCAAGGATTTATAACCAATTATTCGCCTAAAACAACATCGATTTGTTGTCACACCTACAGGATAAACCGCTTCATGGAATGAGTAGAAAATTGTTCTGTGAATAGATCAACCATTGTAGGAGTGCCTTTTGGTGGTTTGAAAGTAATCGAAACAAAGATCATGGAGATATGACACGAAACCGATGATGTGTAACAATTGTGCTATCGAGATTCATGAATAAAAATACCAGTAATTTTCATGCCTACCAGGCAAACCACTTGGTGCAGTGAGCTGAAAATGGGTATGTAGCTGGAATAGTCATCAAGAAAGTCCTTGCAGTAGTACAGAATAATCGGACTACAAACCACTGAGTTATGATTCCAAAGCCAACTCCAAGTAGCAAATACGAGATTGAGATACTCTAATAGAACAGTCACCCCAATAGAGCATTCAGCTAGTTCATGACTTACTCCATTATAGATTTCTATTACATTGCAAGTTATGCTGTAGGGAGTTTAGCAGCAACCAGTTAATATTGTAGACAGTTCAGCTACATGCAAGTCAACCTGTAGAGAGTTCAGCTACAAATGATTATATTGCTGTATATTTATTATAAGTCACACTGAAGAGAGTTCAGCTATCAACATGTCATGCACCCTGTAGAGAGTTCAGCTACAAACAATTCACTCTGTAGAGAATTCTGCTACAAACAAGCCTTCATGCAGCGAGTTTAACAACCAAAATCCACCCTGTAAAGAGTTCAGCTTTACTAATTATAACAAGTTACTCTTTAGAGAGATCAGCTAGAAACAAGAGTGAGCTCAGCTAGACAACATCACCTTGTAGAGAGTTCAGCTACAAATAAATCACAGTGTAGAGAGATCAGCTAGACACAAGTCACCCAGTAGAGAGATCAGCTAGAAAAAGTCCCTTTGTAGAGAGATCGGCTAGAAGAATCACCTTGCACAGAGTTCAGCTACAAAGAAACCATTCTGTATAGAGTTCAGCTACAAACAAATCAACCTGTAGAGAGTTCAGCTACAAAGGAACCATCCTATAGAGAGTTCAACTACAAACAAATCACCCTGTAGAGAGTTCAGCGAGACACAAGTCACCCAGTAGAGAGATCAGCTAGAAGAAGTCCCTTTGTAGAGAGATCAACTAGAAGAAATCACCTTGCACAGAATTCAGCTACTAAAAAACCATTCTGTAGAGAGTTCAGCTACAAACAGATCACCCTGTAGAGAGTTTGGCTACAAAGAAACCATTAGGTAGAGAGTTCAGCAGCAAACAAATCATCCTGTAGAGAGTTCAGCTATGAAAAGATCACCCTGTAGAGAGTTCAGCTAGAAGAAGTTACCTTGTAGACAGTTCAGCTACAAAGAAACCATCATGTAGAGAGATCAGCTGCAAATAAAATCACCCAGTAGAAAGTCCAACTACGAATAGATCACCCTGTAGAGAGTTCAGCTAGAAACAAATCATCCTGTAGAGAGATCAACTACAAACAAGTCACCCTGTAGAGAGATCAGCTAGAAGAAGTTACCTTGTAGAGAGTTCAGCTACAAAGAAACCACCATGTAGAGAGTTCAACTGCAACAAATCACCCTGTAGAGAGATCAGCTAGAAACAAGTCACCCTGTAGAGGATCAGCTACATAGAAACCATCCTGTAGAGAGTTCAGCTACAAACAAGATAGCCTATAGAGAGATCAGCTAGAAACAAATCATCTTGTAGAGAGTTCAGCTACAACCAAATCACCCTGTAGAGAGTTCAGCTAGAAACAATTCATCCTGTAGAGAAATCAGCTAGAAGGATCACCTTGTAGAGAGTTTAACTACAAGCAAATCACCCTGCAGATAGTTCAGCTACAAAAAGTCACCCTGTAGAGAGATCAGCTAGAAGAAGTTACCATGTAGAGAGTTCAGCTACAAAGAAACCATCATGTAAAGAGTTCAGCTGCAAACAAATCACCCTGTAGAGAGTTCAGCTACGAAAAGGATCACCCTGTAGAGAGTTCAGCTAGAAGAAACCACCATGTAGAGAGTTCAGCTACCAAGAAACCATCATGTAGAGAGTTTAACTGCAAACTAATCACCCTGTAGAGAGTTCAGCTACAAATAGATCACCCTGTAGAGAGTTCAGCTAGAAGAAGTCACCTTGTAGAGAGTTCAGCTACAAAGAAACCACCATTTAGAGAGTTCAGCTGCAAACAAATCACCAAAATGAGAATTCAGCTACAAAGAAACTAGGCATGCGCCTATTATGCTGGAATATTCTTGAGAATAATAGGTCACCAATTTCGTGAGAATAATTCCGGAATAATAGGATGGTTACAGGCATAATTTTAGAATAATCGGATGACCATGGGAATAATCGGTGGAATTAGGGGTCATGTCTCTTCTTGATTACCTAGAATAAAGAGTTAAGCTACCCCAAATGATATAAAGCTGACAGGAGTGCTGGCTGAAAGGAGCTGAAAAACCTCTAAAAGATCAATATACTCTAATAGAACGCTCAAATACTCTAATAGAGCAGTCAGATCGTTTCATGTTAACAATCTGCAGCCAGCATCAGGAATTTAACTGCATGATTATCTGCAATTCTGAAACTTTTACATCTTATACCAGTGTACCTTCTTCAATTCTTTGAGTATTATTATCTACCTAGCTTAGTAGCTATAAGTAGCTCCAGCATATTATTATAATACACTAATAATTAATACACTTGAATTATTACTGTAGATAGCTATTCTAAGTCTGCTGTAACTATTATGGATAGAAAAATGATGTGTAAGGTGGAATGCTTCATATATGGCTAATAATAATTTGGACAAAACTACTTATAGCAGCATCTTGAAAACTAAGCGACTAGCCACAGATATATCTGAATGAGAATAATTATGGAATAATAGGCTGGATACAAGAATAACAAAAAGAATAATAGGAGAATTTTGTGGGAAATTCTGGAATGAATAATAGGTAAAATTTTGAGCATAATAGGCTCAGGCCTAAAAGAAACCAACTTTTAGAGTGTTCAGCTACAAAGAAACCATCTTGTAGAGAGTTTAGCTGCAAACTAATCACCCTGTAGAGAGTTCAGCTACAAAAAGATCACCCTGTAGAGAGTTCAGCTAGAAGAAGTCACCTTGTAGAGAGTTCAGCTACAAAGAAACCACCATGTAGAGAGTTCAGCTGTAAACAAATCACCAAGAAGAGAATTCAGCTACAAAGATACCAACATGTAGAGAGTTCAGCTACAAAGAAACCATCATGTAGAGAGTTCAGCTGCAAACAAATCACCCTGTAGAGAGTTCAGCTATGAAAAGATCACCCTGTAGAGAGTTCAGCTAGAAGAATTCACCTTGTAGAGAGTTCAGCTACAAAGAAACCACCATGCAGAGAGTTCAGCTGCAAACAAATCAACCAGAAGAGAATTCAGCTATAAAGAAACCAACATGTAGAGGGTTCAGCTACAAACAAGTTACCCTGTAGAGAGTTCAGCTACTGTGTAAACAAGTTACCCTGTATAGAGATCGGCTACATTTTAAGTCACCCAGTAGAGAGATCAGCTGCAAACAAATTATCTGTAGGGAATAGTTCATATGCAATATATATATGTATTATATATATTTTGTACATTTACTGATAAAATCAGAAATAGTTAAAATCTTCATCTTTTTCTTCTTCCTGTGGTAAAGAAAAAAAAAGATAGGTTAAAAAAGCCCCAAAGCCAGCCTATTGGGGTATACAAATACAAAAAGAAGTGAAATCTAATCCAAAACAGCCAAGCTGTAAAAACGAGTGCAGCCCTGAGAAAGGCTGTGGTGAAAAAAGATGTGAAATCCAAGGTGGTGGCCAAGAAATGGCTGTGATGGTAGGTTGATGGTAAAAATTTTAATAACAACAATTCAGGTGAATTTGGTGCTGCTAGGTCTTGGCACAAAATTCATCTGAATTGTCGTTATTCAAATTTTTACCATTAACCTACCATCACAGCCATTTCTTTGCCGCCACCTTGGATTTCACATCTTTTTTCACTATAGCCTTTCTCAGGGCTGCAGTCTTTTTTACAGCTTGGCTGTTCTGGATTAGATAAATATATACATACAGTTCATTGGATTTTGTCTGGTGAAATACTACAATATCTGTTAAAAGAATTTCCCCAAACAGTGTTTTGAAAATGCTACAGCAGATTTTGATTAGATTCAAACTTTCTATAATTACAAATTGCATGAACACTATAAAAAATTGAATACACTCAAAATATGCTATAGAATGTACATTGGAACAGTGTTTGTTGGTTGTAACTCTTATCATAGCCATACTATGTTACCATTATAGTTGGTGGGAAAGAACAAAAGACAAAATGAAAGAAAGGTAAATAATCAGTTTTCAAAAGCAATGTACATGATATGTCTTTCTTAATGCAGTAAAATGGATACAGTTTCTTCTGAACAGATTAAAAAGATGCTTGGTCTTGATAAGTGCAAGTACATTTTTGTAGGAGCTGATTCAATGAATCCACATATTCTGAAGTATTTTCGGGAACTGAAAATAACCATATTGGAGGTATATGGGCTAAGTGAGACCACTGGACCCCATTCTACAAATTTGAAGAGCAGTGATAAGTATGGACATTGTGGCAGCAGCATCAATGGTGGACACACCAAGATAATAAACGAAAGCAAATACAGTGAATCGAGGCTCTTGCACTTAAACAAACCCCCGAATCAAGTTGGAGAGGTGAATTATACAAGGCTGTAGTTGTGAAAAATGGATGTGACCTATTTGCATTATGGACTTGATTGTGCCCTCCTTAGGTTTTTCACTACCAAGTATATATAGGTGGTGATTTGCGGATAGTCTGTAGATAGCTTCTTGTGTTGGCTATTACATTTACAACAGAAATCACTTGTGATTTAACTAGAGTGATTCTCATCATACTTTTCTTCATTAATAATGGATGGAATGTGGCTAAAAACGAAGCAAAGTACATAGTCACATTGCTGCACAGTAATGACTCACAATTTAAGCTAATGATACGTACATAACTGGCACTGTTCTGTCTTTTGATGTGATATGCATGAGTTCACTAGTAAAAGTTTTTTACAAAGACGTAAACATATATAATGTGATTTTGAATATTAGTATAGAGATCATGATACAGTTGTACTGTATAGTAGGGATGATGAAGGTTTGGTGGGCTTTACTGTGTCAACTAGTTTCCTTCATGCCAGCTTTGCAGTGTTGTTAAGCATAATTAAGCCCAAAAATGTCTTCAGAGCAATTCCGAACCCTTCAAACAAATTTCTATGGAACTTTAAATAAAGATTTTTATTTAACTGAACTTTCTACTAACTGACTGTTGCCTTCATGCAAGCATAACTGCACTATGGTTAATGCTATGGACTTGTTGTTTCAGGCTTCAGCCTTTTCATCAACCATAGCTGTTACAATGTATGCATGATGGACTTACCTTTGTGCATCTTTGTGTCTCAAGTTTCCTTCTCCACTATTACTTAAGTGTTGTTTCGCTATAGCTATTGCATCGTGGCTTCAATGCTGGCTATCATGTGAATCATTTGTGATTTCTGTAGTGGCTGAAGTGATTACAGAGGTACTTCTCTCATATTGTTGTTTGTTTGGTGAACATAACTGAAAACAAAGTGGAATGGCTACTTTGCTATTCAGTAATTGATAACAGAGGCACATATTCAGCCATAATATCCATAGTTATGTACCGGATTGATTGTAGAGGCACTTCTTATACCGTTTGTTTATAACAGGTGGAGCATAACTGCAAACAAAATGGAATGGCCATATTGCTTTTCAGTAATTAATAGTCAGAATGTGCATTCAATTGCACATTAATTACAGTATATCTGGTGCCATTACTTGCCTTGATGCGGTATGTACTAGTGTACCAGTCATGATTATGCTACAAAAAAAATAAACAGGAAACAGATAACTGTAAAGAAATTAGAAATTTTACATCTGAGTAGGGATCATAGAAATAAAAGCAATGAAACAAGGGAGGTCATGTACATCTGCAGCTATTCTAGTGGACATTTAATCCCTATTTCAGTAATGTTTATACTATTGACAGGCTGTATATGACTGCAGTAGGAAGTAAACATACATTAGTATAGCTACAGGTTGTAGATGGTCAAACATCTCTTGTTTTATTGCGTTTAATTTTTATCATCCCCACTCCAATGTAAAATTTGTACACTTGTAGAAATAACAAATTGACGTGCTACTTCCAGAACTAAGTGCACAGTAAATACTATCATTCTCATACGGATTTGCTTGCACCAACTCCAGATGCACAGGTACCCCCAGTACTGGCTTTCTGGAAAAAATTCTATGGCTTGAACAACTACTGGAGGTTGCTTCATTTTGATGATATAAGATGTATATATGCAATTGTGGTCCAAATTTTTCTTGATATCATTAATGTATTCATTACAACACACAATTTTGTGTGCAGGTGGTTTGTCGTGGCAGGAATGTTTTCATGGGTTACCTTGGCAAGGAAAAAAAAACAAAAAAAAACATTGATGATGAAGGATGGTTACTCACAAAAGACATTGGTTATAAGGATGAAGTAAGTATTTGGATCAGATTGACTACTGTTACTCTCATTTGTATGCAGGATGGAAATTTACATATTACGTGTCGAATTGACGGTAATTAAGTTGAATCTGTATTATGTATAACATTTGTAGTTATTTTGTTATGATTACAGACTTAATTAAAATGGGTGATGGAATGAAAGTTGCTCCAGTTGAAATAGAAGAAACAATTAAAGCCAAAGTTGATTTTCTGAGTAATGTGATGTTGATAGGAGATTGCAGGAAATTCCTGACATGTTTAGTTACACTGAAGGTGAAGACATATTTGACCAGTAAGAAGCTAGTAGTGTTATTCCTGTACATAGTGTGTTGTGGATCCTGATACTGGAAAAGTAAAAGATGATCTACAACCACAAGTGATCGAGTATTTCAAGACATTGGGTACTGACTGTACCACAGCATCAGAAGTAACAAGGATAAAGGACAAGGCTGTGTATAATGTCATCCAAAAAGGAATTGATGAATACAATGAAATTGTTTCTCTTAATGCTGCTCTAAAGGTAATCTAATCCAGAACAGCCAAGCTGTAAAAATTATAATCCAAAACAGCCAAGCTGTAAAATTTCCAATAATAAATAAAATTATGTGGCAGTATAACATCATTGCAGCCATTTCTTGGCTGTCATCTTTGATTTCATACTAGCTTATTTTTGGAAGGTCACAACCTTTTTCAAAGCTTGGCTGTTTTGAATTAGATATCATTTATTTTTGTAGTTGCATATATGCTGGCTTTTTCTATCTCTACAGATAGGTAAACAGAAAAACTAGAGACATCTGTACTATTTTGAAGTTAATTATAATTTTACTTCATATTATTTGCTGAATATCGCATCTATATATGACTGCTCTATAAAGGGATCTCGAGTTGTGCTTGGTGTATGCATGTGTGGTTGGTTTTCATGTTAATAAATTTCCTGAAGGTTTGTGCCTTGATAGTTACGTACCTGACATGTGCAAGAAAAATTCAACTAGTCTACGTAAGTGGTTTAGCCAGTAGATGTGACAATAAATTGCGGTGAGGCTGACTGCTCTGTTAGAGTACCTCGATTTCATGACTTTTTATGTATGTTTCGAAAATAGCCTATTTTATTTAAATAGGTATACTGTAATAAAGTGCATATCTTTTTCTGCGCACTTTTAATACACCTCACATAGAATATTCTAGAATAGATCTATGAAATGATAGTCTGGTGTAGTATTCTATATAATTATAAAAAGTTGAAAAGCTGTCTATCCGTCTGTCAGTCTGAATTTCATTTGATTTCACGATTCGTCTCACCAGTTACTGCATGTATCAAAGTGGTTTTGGCACCAAACAAAGTGCTCATCATCTAGGAATAAGCTAGTATTTAAATGAAGCTTCTAGCTGCTGTTGTTCATCATTTACAGCAGGTTTAGTGCAAGGGTGTAGAACAAAAACTCTACCACAAGTTAAACTCTCTACTGGGTGATTTGTTTGTAGCTGAACTCTCTACAAGATGATTTGTTTCTAGCTGATCTCTCTATAGGGTAACGTGTTTGTAGCTGAACTCTTTACAGGGTGACTTGTTTGTAGCTGATCTTTCTACAGGGTGAATTGTTTTTATCTGATATCACTAGGGTGATTTGTTTGTAGCTGACCTCTTTAAAGGGTGAATTGTTTGTAGTTGAACTCTCTATAGGGTTATCTGTTTGTAGTTGAACTCTCTACAGGGTGATTTGTTTGTAGCTGAACTCTCCACAAGATGACTTGTTTGTAGCTGATCTCTCTACAGGACAACATGTTTCTAGTTGAACTCTCTACAGGGTGATCTGTTTGTAGCTGATCTCTCTACAGGGCGATTTGTTTGTAGCTGAAGTCTCTACAATTTGATTTGTTTGCAGCTGAACTCTCTACATGGTGGTTTCTTTGCAGCTGAACTCTCTACATGGTGGTTTCTTTGTAGCTGAACTCTCTACTGGGTGATTTGTTTGCAGCTGAACTCTCTACATGACGGTTTCTTTGTAGCTGAACTCTCTACAAGGTAACCTCTTCCAGCTGATCTCTCTACAGGGTGATAATTTCGGAGCTGAACCCTCTACAAGATGATTTGTTTCTAGCTGATCTCTCTATAGGGTAACCTGTTTGTAGCTGAACTCTCTACAGAATGGCTTCTTTGTAGTTGATCTCTCTATAAGGTGACTTGTTTCTAGCTGATCTCTCTCCAGGGTGACTTGTTTCTAGCTGAACTCTGTACAGGGTAATCTCTTCGTAGCTGAACTCTCTACAGGTGATTTGTTTGCAGCTGAACTCTCTACGTGGTGGTTTCTTTGCAGCTGAACTCTCTACAAGGTAACCTCTTCCAGCTGATCTCTCTACAGGGTGATTTGTTTGTAGCTGAACTCTCTACAAGATGATTTGTTTCTAGCTGATCTCTCTATAGGGTAACCTGTTTGTAGCTGAACTCTCTACAGAATGGCTTCTTTGTAGTTGATCTCTCTATAGGGTGACTTGTTTCTAGCTGATCTCTCTCCAGGGTGACTTGTTTCTAGCTGAACTCTGTACAGGGTAATCTCTTCGTAGCTGAACTCACTACAGGTGATTTGTTTGCAGCTGAACTCTCTACATGGTGGTTTCTTTGTAACTTAACTCTCTACAAGGTGACTTCTTTTAACTGATCTCTATACGGGGTGATTTGGTTGTAGCTGAACTATCTGCAGCGTGATTTGTTTGTGCCTGAACTCTCTACAAGATGATGTCTTCTAGCTAATATCTCTACTGGATGACTTGCTTCTAGCTGATCTCTCTACAGTGTGATCTGTTAAATTTGTAGCTGAGCTCTCTCTTGTTTCTAGCTGATCTCTCTATAGAGTTATAACTTGTTTGTATAGGTGAACTCTTTACAGAGTGGTTTTTTTGATTGGTTGCTGAACTCTCCATGTGGTGACTTGTTTGTAGCTGAACTCTCTACATAGTGACTTACTTGTTGCTGAACATTGTATAAAGTAACTTGTTTGTAGCTGATCTCCATAGTGTAGCTAACTTGTTTATATAGATTAACTCTCTCCTGGGTAGTTTCTTTGTAGCTGAACTATCTACACAGTGACTTGTTTGTAGCTGCAGAGTGACTTGTTGTAGCTGAACTCTGACTTTTAAAGCTCAGCTCTCTTCAGTGTGACTTGTAATGTTCTGAATCTCTACAGCGATATATTTGTAGCTGAACTCTCTACAGGATGACTAGCTTGTAGCTGAATATTCTATAAGATTAACTGTCTACAAAACTCCCTACAGAATAACTTGCAGTGTAATATAACTCTAGAATGGAGTAAGTTATAAACGTAGCTGAATGCTCGATTATGGTGACTGTTCTATTAGAGTATCTCGATCTCGCATTTGCTACACGTAGTTGGCTTTCGAATCAGTGGTTTGTAATCCGATTCTTCTGTACTACTACAAGAACTTTCTTTGACAATTATTCCAGCTACTTCAGCTACACACCGATTTTCAGCTCATTGATCTAAGCAGTTTGCCTGGTAGGCGTGACAACTAATAATTTTATTATTCATAAAATCAATCGCGTAATTATGACACTGCATGGTTGCGTTTTGTGTCATAGCTTGATGGCCTTTATCTAGATTCCTTTAAAACCACAAAAAAGCACTCCTACTATAGTTACTCCATCTACACAGCAATTTTCAGCTCATTCCTTCAAGGGATTTATCCTGTGGGTGTGACAGATCTTTGACCTTACTTTATTCGAATAATCGGTCTTAACTCTGTGAATGTTTATTGGATTCCTACCAAATGTGGAACTGAGATCTGCTGTAATGATCCCTTAAAGTGTGCCAAATTTCAGCCCAATGAAGCATGCATTCATGTTTTATGGCAGATTTTGCAAAGTGTGCGAAATGAAGAAGAAAAATGAAGAAATTAAAACAAACATTTGATCGCTCATATCTTGGAAACGTTTGGAGTGATTTTTTTCAAATGTTGTATGTAGACTCCCCTACCTGGCCTACACGTCTTTAGCAAGTTTAGTTCCAATTGGATATGGGATCACAGAGCTACATAGGTGTGAAAATTACATTTTCTTTCTTCCTGTTAAT
The DNA here is from genome assembly GCF_963678975.1 of Dysidea avara. NCBI lineage: Eukaryota > Metazoa > Porifera > Demospongiae > Dictyoceratida > Dysideidae > Dysidea > Dysidea avara. The sequence goes on along the minus strand of NC_089282.1, from coordinate 16,029,655 downwards.
ATACTCACTGTGTGGCGTGCTGGCTTCTTGGACCACACGACACACTACCGTGTGTCTTCTTGATATTAGAAAGGCAAAAGCCTGTAAGTCCTGATCTTAAAGCTTATCAATACTTCTAACTATATATGTGACCGGGCCTGCGAAAACAGGGCATGTGGGCACAAACTACACCCCATCACTCTACTGGTCATATCTCAGTATTAGAACAGAATATTTGCATTCTGTAACTTGCATCATAAAGCCAATTACATGTGCACTAAGAGCTGAAAATTGCATTGCCATAGCGTAATGGTACAAAAAGTTATAAGTGGTTAAAGGTTGAAAAAGTAGGCAAAAATCATGTGCCCACATGCCATATTTTCGCAGGCCCAATCACATATACAGTTCAGTATAAAAGTTTGTTGTGGTTATCAAGGGTTGCTTTAAACTCATTGGTTGATGTTGCCCCCACTACACTGAAAGGAAGTGCATTCCAGTGTTTATAATTTGGTGAGAATAAAATGTTCTCTAACTACGTTGGTGGAAAAAGGTTTGAATAAGTTGTAAGGATGTCCCCTTGTGTTGTCCAACTTCATGTAAAGAATAAGGATTGATCAACATGTAAATTGCCATGTATGATATTGTATGTTGTTAAATAGAAAATGTGTTACATAGTTATGTTAAATTGTAGTGTTATGTACCCACTGAATTTCAGTACTTCTGTTGCTAAAACCTACGATATAATTTATTCTTTCTTGCATATAATATATATATATTAATACTATACAGATAAAAGACTGGAAATTGCTGTCTACCGATTTTTCTGTTCATAAAAAAGAACTAGGTTCGTATATATACATGATATTAGCAATTCTTGTATAATGTTAATCACAGGTCCTGCATTAAAACTAAGAAGATCAATGGTTAAAAAGAACTATGCTTGGGAAATTGCGGAGCTTTATGGAAATGAATCAAGCTTTATAGGTAAGGAAGTATAGTGAACATAACAGACTGATAAGGAGCAATCAAACATTGCTCCTAGCAACCTGAATTTGCCATTATTGTATGGTAGTTACTAAAGTAAACTCTCCAATTTTAAAAGGATTGCATACTGTATACATAGGTTGTGATTATATTAAAGTTTGTAGTTTATTATGTAAGGGAGAAACAGACATCCTTCTGGGCAATCACATAATCGGTTTGTCATATCATATGTGACTGTCTCACCAATTTGTTTGCACAAATGTGCATTGTGAAAAAAAAAGAAAAAAAGTAAAAAAAATCATAAAATTACGCATGCTACAAAGAAAAAATACACAAGTTTTATTTGGCCATTACTCAGAGAAGGAAGACTAAAACTATATACCATCTTATTTGCCTGTTCATGAAGAATTCGAAAATCTTTATTTCATTTCTGTAGCTCCAGTGCTATGTGTGACATGTGTATTTGTTTATGATGTAGTAAACGCAAACAAGATTGTCTTTGTTTCTTTAACTAAACCACCTTCATACCCATATGTGTAAGTGACTATAGAGCTAAAACTATAACTTGGTTGATTTGCTGAACAAAATTCCAATGTTGCAGACTAATGTAAATGAAAGGTATGGCTGTGAATGTGAGTGTCTGTAATTTATTTTCAGTAAACATGTAGGTTGCTTTGGCCCACCCCTGGGAGTAGTGGACCATTGAGGACTCTATTACACATATGTGCTCATATATACACGGTTAGCTATCCACCCTTCCACCGCACCAAGCTCTGTCATTGCCTACTTTTCCCTATATAGTGCCAATTACATAATATTTTCCACAAAACCAGTAGCAAACGTAACAAAAAACTTTAGTAATTGTAGTTAGTCGTATTCTTGGTCGCTCCAAATATCAGCTCTTTAAGTTACCAGTTATTTTTCTCTTCAGTTGAGCTGTTTTATAGATTGGCTTCCAGGTACTTGTAGTTTCTTGGACGCACCTTTTTTTACAGTGAAGGTGTTTTTGGGGTGGTTATAATATACATGGAGAGGGAGTGTGCAACCTTAGCATGAATATATGCAACTCCTGCCTGCATGCAGCATGCCAATGAATATGCATATGCATGAGCATGGAGCAAGCCTGCAGAAAGCAACAGCCATTGAGTTGTAGGTATGCAGCAGTTAGTGAATACTGGAGATGTTACAAGTTACATGAGCAACCAAACAAAAGTAAACTGATACTGAGCCTGAAAATTAATTGCAACCATTTAGTTCCAGGTATACGTATGTGTACAATTAAGCATAAAACTTTAATAGCCAATATCGTACCTGTGCAGTAACTAATTATCATAAGCTAGAATGGGCAAGCAACTGAAGGAGAAAACGAGGCATGCAAAACGGTGTGGGGAAAAATTCCCAGCTTGGCAACAACCATAGTGGCTTAAATGAAGTAGCTACTATGCATGACCACCTGTGCAGCAACGGTATTTACTGTCAGTGTATACATAACTACCAGGTGGCAAATTTCACACAAGCAACTGTGGAAATACCATTATGCAAGGTTAAGGGTGCTCTGTACAGTCCAGAGTTGGGGTCGTTACTTCAAAAAAGTAATCAGTTACTAGTTACTAGTTACTTTCATCTCATGTAACTCAGTTACATTTACAGTTACTTTTTACCAAGTAACTAGTAGTTACGTTACTAGTTACTTCTTACTAGCAATATCATTTCAAGACAGTAAACATAAAGTGAATTAAGTGATAATAAATTTGCAATGTAATCATGTGAGACAATAATACAATTAAATTACATATGTACAAGCACTGTCCACATAAAACTAAATATGTAAAAAGTCCTTGTTGTATCTCATGAGAAGTAATTTTTCAAATCTGTCATCAATCAATCGGTTCCGTTTTGGTGTTAACACTAATCCACCTAGACTGAATAGTCGTTCAACTGGGGCACTGGAAGGCAATGCCGTATTGTACAAAAGGAAAAGCCTTTTTACTACAGGATATCTGTGGAGACTCTCAATAGTCTTTGCATTATTTAAATAATCATTTGCTTCAATTTCCACATTGCTCTGTGACTCTGATTCCTCATCTGATTTAAAGTCATAGAAATCATCTTTATTCTTTTTAGTTGGCTGATCCTGTGATTTTTGCACAACCACAACTTCATCTGTAGCATGTGATCGCATTTCTTGGATGAGCATTTGCTTATACAGATCCTTTTTGCTTTGTGATTCCACCCACTTGAGCTTAAACTTTGGCAAAGTTATGGCTGCTATGATGGCATTATCATTTTGGAAAACCTTCTGGAAATGATCTCTGATGGCATCTTCTACTGCACCAGCAAGCCCAATGGTCATTGATGAAAGATCAGGTCGAAGAGCCACCACTTTCTTGATAATAGCTTCTAAGGTTGGCAAGACAGTACCAAAAAAACAGTTGTCTTCTCCTTGCAAAATGTCTAAACCTCTTGAAAGAGGTTTTAAAACAACACAATACTCCTTCAGAAACTTAAACTCTCGCTCACTGAAACAATGCAACTTCAATTTCGTACAGAGCTCATTTAATTCTACTAAAGAATTCTCTGTTACTCTAACTATTGCATCATAATAAGAGTTCCACCTTGTGGCAGTGGGCACAATCAGCTTTCTCTTAGTTACTTCTTGTACAGTATCTGAAGCTACTGTGGATCTACTTGCCTTATTCCATAAGGCAGAACTCTTAGCAAATGAGTTGCGGTACACAGTCTTCGATGTAGTGGAAGATGAAAGGAATTTGTCAACATCTTTACTGGCAACCAGATTAAGTGTGTGTGCAGCACACCTATAGTGTGGTGGTAAGTCATACTGCACTTGAGTTAAATCATCATCAATGTTAGTTTCTTCTGGGTCCACTGATAGCAGTTCATCAACGTTTTCAAAGGCCACATCATCTCCTTCTTCCTCGACGTCTTCACGTTCTTCAGTAGTACAATTAGCAGAATCTGAGAACACTGTAAAAGCTTTAACAAAGTTGGATCCATTATCTGTGGCTATAGCTTGTATGGATTTGTTCTATTTTGCATGCCAGAACATCATAGGTGTGTCTTCCTGTCATCCTTGTACATGCTATGGCTGCTTTATGCCGTTTTAACATCTGTGGATCTATCCAGTGGACAGTCATCCCTAAATAGCTCCTGTGATGAGCTGTCCACACATCAACAGTAGTGCAAACAACATCAAGTTTTTCCAATATCTGCTTAATCCTACTGAGCATCAAGTCGTAAACTTTGTCAAGATGTAGGGTGAAAGATTTTCTGTCTGGAATTTGGGTGGAGCAAATGTTATTGATTAATTTACGAAAACTTGGTGACTCTACAGTTGACAAAGGCTGCATATCCTCTATTATATACTCAGAGAGCAAACTTCGCATTTTCTGTGCAGGGATGGAGTTTCTGGCTAATACATCTGGCAATGTGCACTGCCTCTTTGGTTCACTATCATCAGTATCACTTCTTTGCCGCCTCTTTTCAGTTTCAGGTTTGTCTACTTCTTTTGCAACCAATTTAACATTCTTATGTATAGCAGTCAAGTGTTTCTTGAAATTAGAAGTTGTGTTTCTAGCAGAAGAAAGTGTCTTGCCACCACCACATAAGATACAACGCACCCTTAAATTCTTTGAATCTTCGCTAACAACGTGAAAATAGTGCTTGTACATCCACCCATGAAATGTAGCAACTCTTGGTCCAGCCTTCGCTACTTCAGTGGAACTAGCACTATCAAAATCTCGTACTAACTGTGTAGAATTATCTTCCACCATCATCCCAGGGTTGCTAGAGTCACTATTAGAGTCACTATCATTCTCCATCGCTGAGTCACGCCTGATTGAGCTGAATCACGCCTGATTGAGCTGAGTCATGAACGAGCTGAGTCAGCAACTGTATGCCACGAGTTGGATCACGAGACAATAAGATGTGCATTAATAAGAATCGGGTTTAAAAGCTGATCGCTCAACAAAATTTGTGTATGTTACTGAATGGTTATACTGTATTGTAACGCGCTACAGTAATGCATTATTAGTGTAACGCAAATACTGATTAACGCATCGATATCATAACGGAGTAACTCACTAACGAAGTAACGTAGTTACTATTGTAACGTAGTTTCTTTCCAGACATTAGTAATCAGTTACTAGTTACTAGTTACAAAGGATGTAACGCGTTATATTACTTCGCTACTTCAAAAGTAATATATTACGTAATGCGTTACAATTGTAACGCGTGAGCTGAGTCATGAACGAGCTGAGTCAGCAACTGTATGCCACGAGTTGGATCACGAGACAATAAGATGTGCATTAATAAGAATCGGGTTTAAAAGCTGATCGCTCAACAAAATTTGTGTATGTTACTGAATGGTTATACTGTATTGTAACGCACTACAGTAATGCATTATTAGTGTAACGCAAATACTGATTAACGCATCGATATCATAACGGAGTAACTCACTAACGAAGTAACGTAGTTACTATTGTAACGTAGTTTCTTTCCAGACATTAGTAATCAGTTACTAGTTACTAGTTACAAAGGATGTAACGCGTTATATTACTTCGCTACTTCAAAAGTAATATATTACGTAAAGCGTTACAATTGTAACGCGTTAGCCCCAACTCTGGTTCCGTGTATGGCTTCTGAGGTTAGCACAGCTGGGGTTCACTGATAGATTCCCATGGTCACCAGTAATTATCTAATTAATCTGTGGCTTGTTTAACACATGGTACGCCCAACGAGAAAATGTCTTTTATGATGAAATAACCTGCCACAAACGAAGAAAGAAGAACGATATACATGAAGGAAGCGAAGTAAGTGTTGTATCTTATTCATCATGGTCTAATGAATATAGTGATCTGTAATTGACCGATTATCTTCCGGTCACACAATTAAGGAACAGTAACTGTGGCCATAGAACAGCTGCGGGCACCTCAGTCTCTACACCTTGATATTAAAATTAGAACTAGTTTGTCATTTTAGACCCGATAGGCACGAAAACTTCAGATGGGCAACCATGGTATTTATGCATTATAAGAGCATTTGTCGTTTTTGATAGCTCCTTCTGGTGAGGAATGACGTGAAGGTAAAGAAGACTGATTAGTGCCGGCACAAAAGTGGAAGAAGAGTATCTGATAACTGAGAAGCCAGAGAACAAAAATAGAAACGCATGTTTGTTTGTACAGTTTTCAATATTGAATTTTTAAAGAATCAAGTCTCTAGGGCGTAAACTGTGGGACTAGTTCTAGTTTGAAGCGAAAATTATAACTCACCTTCTACAATGAGTTAAGACATGGGATTTGGACTAAACTGTGCAGTAGTGATAGCTTATTGCAAATAAAAAGAGTTTAGCAGAATGGTTTAATCCGTTCGTAAGTTATATCTGAAAACATAATATACAGGAAGCCATACAGGGAACTGTACAGAGCACCCTTAAGACCAGTTCTGCTTAGCTGCTGTTGCATGAATTTATTGCTGCTGCTGCTGCACGAAATGTTATTATGGCTGCTGCATGTATGTTATTATTGTTGCATGTATGTTATGGCTCCTGCACAAATTTATTGCCACTGCATGAACCATTATCACTGTTGCATGAATATAATTGCTTCTATGATCTGGAGGGTGCTGCTGTTGTATGATGTACTGAGAGTGCTGCATGATGTACTGCTGTTGCATGATTTACTGAGAGTGCTGCATGATGTACTGCTGCTGCATGAATTTTATGGCTGTTGCATGCCTGCTATTACTGCTGCCACTGCTATTGAACTGCAACTCTGCTGCAAAATTTTTTCTTCTGCTGTTTCTTTGCAAGTGCTGGTGGTCGTCACTGCCACTGCATGCATGCTCCTCACGATAGGCTTGAGAGTTATCACTGCTTCTGCAGACAGGCATGTCCTAACTGTTGCTTGCATGTAATACCAGCCTATTCGGCTGCTACGCTATCCAGTGACCACCTCAGTTGTTTAATCCCAACCTATTACTACTAGCTCATGGATTATCATTACTGTCACTGACTTCCATGATTGACCTACTACAAATGTGTAACCACTTTCCAATCCCTTCCAACCCCGCACCTTCTCCTACTCTATGCAACTAACCATGCAGCTGGTTCGTAATGGCATGCATCTCAATGGCCAACAGTGTCTTTTTTCTTTAGCAACACTATTACATATCTCCTTATAAGCATGGCTACTCTTACACTTGCATGGGTTATTACCATTTCCACATTTGCTAATGTGAAATTTTCCACCAGCTAGTTACATTGCAGTAACTTACATGCATAGTGGCTGCTGCACTTCAGCTGCTATGGTTGTTGCAGAGCTGAACAATTTTCCACACTTTCTTGCATACCTCATTTTCTCCTTCAGTTGCTTGCCCATCCTAGCATATGCAAATTATTTCCTGCACAGGTGTAATACTTGTACATGTAAATGGTTGTGATTAATTTCAGGCTCAGTCAGTATTTACTTTAGTTTGATTGCTCATTTATATGGCGTGTATGTAAATTCTAAAGTCTCCAGTATATACTAACTTTTGCATACCTATAGCTGATGCTTTCTACAGGCTTGCTTTATGCTCATGCATGTTCTTTGGCTGCTGCATTAAGGTGGGAAGTGTGTACCTTCACGCTAAGGTTGCCATATGTAATAATACCTTACTATATCATTTTCTCTGACTCACTGATAGAGCATATAGTTCTCATTGTCTACGGTTCTTTGCAGGCTTACTATGTATCTTTACATTCTTCTTGATGCAAGTAATGCAGGTAGTTTTGCTATAATTGTCCATATGCTCTGGATGTGCTGCACTTTTCCTTGTGCACACATATTGCTGCCTACCTTATTAGTCCCCAGCTTGTTATGGGGGTACATATCTCCAGGCCTCAGTTGTGCTTGCCTTTGTGCCTTTGTCAGTGTTTGCAAGCACAAGGATATTCTTATACTTAAACTTGAAGCACACCTGCATCCAATATTAACTGTTATATCACTATTATCTCCTACCCTCAAGCCTGCAGCAGCAGTGCATCATGCAGCAGCACTCTTTAGCAAATTTTGCAACGGCAGTGGTGCATCATGCAGAGGCACTCTCAGCAAATCATGCAACAGCAGCAGCTGCATATCATGCAGTAACCATCAAGTTCATGCAGCAGCAATAAAACCATCTAGCTGTAATTACATTTATGTAGCAGTAATAATTGTCAAGCAGTAGCATTAATACCAGCAGTGATAATGTTCATGCAGTAGCGGTAGTATTCAAGAGCAGAATTAACAGTGCGACATTAAAGCCTCACAAGTTTTCAGTTTTGCTTTTACCAGCAGTAGATGAGCCTGATAACACCATCCGTGATCCTTAGCTGACACCTAGCTAGTGCATGTATGTACCAGACATAAAATGTGCCTAGTGTGAGTAACCTAAGGAGTAGGGAAAAGAAGCTAAAGAGTAGGAGCAATTACAGTATCACAAATCATTATGACATAACACATTGCTATTAGAACACAAGTAACATTTGTGCAATATCATTATGCAACTTTTATTGTACTAGGCCATTCAATTTTCAACAGCGTGGTATGTCATGTGACCCAAACCTGTTAAACCAGTTTACATATTACATAATACTTCAAACCATTTCAACATTACTAGGTCATAGTGCATCCTTAGATAGTAGCATGTGCTTAGTCACAGCATTTGTATGCAAGTTCTTATATTCCTACATCTGCAGCATGCATGTTAACTTCAATCACTGCACAAATTGATTTCCTTGCTCTTCCATCTAGCACTATAATTCCAAACGTATTCACTGAAATAATCTGAAACTTTGGTGATCCTTTCCTTGGACATTGTAGATAATGCTTATAAATACAAAAAATATGAAATGTGCAAACAGGGTGGGTTTTTGCTGAGATGGTCACATATGTGACCCGCTGAGTGAAAACCGTCTATTTTTACAAAATTCTATTTTACTATAAAAAAGGATTGCAATACACTGGGTAAAAATACACGTGCTACATACAGTTTATATGCATTTTAATTGCTTCCATATGCTCTGACCGAAATCAATAAAATCTATACACCATTGCCTGTTCATGGAGAGTAAATATCATTTTAAAAAATTGGAGTGGTTACTTTATACATTTTTACCAACAGAGTAATATTTTAAAATTCATGTTGTCAGTTATTATGTGATATGGAGTTTGTTTATTGCTTAACCATTTGTGTACACATGTAGTAACAAATCAAGAGCAGTGTCCTCTATTTGAACCAGTTTCAGTGACTGAAGATTGTAATTACTATGGACAAAGAATAAAAATCCAAGATCATAATGTAACAGTAAACATTCCTAAAGGGGCAATTGAAAAGGATTATACAGTGGAAGTTAAAGTTGCTGCCAGTTTGTTTGGATCATATGTATTTCCAAAAGGTTTATCCCGTGCTAGCCCTTATGTGTGGATTGGAGCTAACTATAGTTTTAAGAAGCCGCTTGACATAGAAGTTGAACATCATGCAGCTATTTTAAAAGAAGATTACCGTTCTAATCTCTGTGTCATGGAAATTTGTGACAAGAAAAGTGGTGAAAGCAGTGAAAGCCAATGCTTAGTAGGGAACTCATTCTGTACCTACTGCACAACCTCCAAACACATAACATTCATAGCAAAAAGTGAAAATATCCCAGTTGAAGTAGCTGTTTATCAGTTCTTACCACACAATTATAAAAAAGAAAATAACTTTACCCTTGAAATTGTTTTTTGCTGTAATTTGGAATTCTTCAGAAAGGTACAGTATTATACATACATGTACTATATATGCATATCTACAATCACTGAATCCTTTTATTCTTATTGATTAGATACATGGCTTACATTGGATTAAACTGACATGCATTCTACATTAATTTTTATACAAACTTTAATTTAACATACATACCACAAGTACAAGCAAGAGTTCATATTAGGAAGTAAGAAGTTATTACGTAGTAGAATGGTTAAAATTTTAATGTAGGCTGATGTATGTATAGTATTTTCAGTTAGTCACAACATTCATGTATTTTAGCACCTACATTTGTTTTCCCATTATTGAAATCGAAATGCTAATAAGTGTGTTGTGTCCTTCACCTATTAGGTGAGTGTCCCCTATAGTGGCAGATATTATCATAATTTTTTTAACATTTCCTGACATCCATAGTAAATCTCTAGTGATGTAAATTGTTGTTTTAATAGAAAATTAATTAGAATGCTTGTACCATATACATGGTTGGGCATTATATTGGGAGAATTGGTCAAGCATATTGGTGAACTGCTAATTTGGTCTCTAGCTCACATGAAACCATGATATTATTGTGGCCAACACAGATTAAAATTTACCAATTTGTTAAAATGAAAATCTTTGCCAATCAGACCTTGTATACAATAGCTAGTCTGTTATAGAACCATTAGCAAATAATTTTTCATGCATAAAATCAGGTCGTGAGTCTTATGGCCAAGAGGTAAAAACTCATGCCACAAATAAAGTAGCAACACCACTACTGTGAGTTATTTAGCATTGGTTTTACAATTCTCACCATACTGTATAGCAGGTTATTTTTGACAGTAAATTTTGTTTTTGTGAATTGTCACCATCCAAAACTCTGAGGGGAAAATGTTTCATTTCTTGGGAATCTTTTATGCATTCAAATTGAGCTCTTAATTTCAAGGGAAGATTTTCATAGATAGTTGCCAATCCATGAAAATTGCAAAAAATTTATCCCTTGAAAATTTTAAGTAATCATATTTTATACTTGATTTAATGGATGTACAACTAACTTTCAACTCAATATTGGAGGCAAGCCATTTTTGTATTGACTTATGTTAATTCACTCCCCTAGTGTGAGGCAAACCAGTGCTGAGAAATTTGGACAGTTCTTTTCTGTCACACATACCCAGTACCAGAATTACTTTTACTTCCAGTACTGAGAACTGGAATAACACTGATTACTTATAACAGATTGACTGGTGTCTATTTTGTCTCATTTTGTTTAAGCCAGGATTTATTTCAGTTTAATTATATTAGTACAAGGAAAAATTAGGAATTTAAGTTTGATTAGGGATTATAAAAAAAGGTAGTAAACCAAGTTAGGTCTGCAGATATACTAGTGGACATTTAATCCCTATGATTCAGTCCGTAGCCATGACTGAATTAGGGATTACATATCCACTACAATATCTGTTTGTTTCAATTCTATGATCTCTAATTGAACTTAAAATTCCTTGCACTTATTTACTGGTACCATAAAAATAATTAATTTTGCATCAGGCACAGGGAAGCCATGCTGCACTACCACATATTAACACCTTGTGCTGTCAGCAAAAGGAAATACTGCACAAAGGAGGACAAAGGTAAGTTCATGATGCATGCATTCTACTAGCTGATGTATGTCACAAGGATGAAGCAACTAAAACTGAAAATGTCAAGTCCATAAATAGCCTTAGCTATTATTGAGTTTGAAGGCATTTAATTTAGTAAATTTAATCAGTAGAAAATTCCACTGAATAAAAGAAAGTCAGAGTAACTTACTGAAAGCATTTGAAAACACTTTTGGGTATGATTATCTAATCCGAAACAGCCAAACTGTAAAAAAAAACAGTGCGGCCCTCAGAAAGGCTATGGTGAAAAAGATGTGAAATCCAAGGTGGTGGCCAAGAAATGGCTGTGATGGTAGGTTAACGGTAAAAATTTTAATAATGACAATTCAGGTGAATTTGGTGCTGCTTGGTCTTGGCACAAAATTCACCTGAATTGTCGTTATTAAAATTTTCACCATTAACTTACCATCACAGTCATTTCTTGGCCGCCACCTTGGATTCCACATCTTTTTTCACCATAGCCTTTCTGAGGGCCGCACTCTTTTTTTACAGCTTGGCTGTTTTGGATTAGATTTCACTACTTTTTGTATTTGCATACCCCGAAGCCAGCCTATGGCTGGCTTTGGGGCTTTTGTAGCCTATCTGTTTTTCTTTACCACAGGAAGAAGAAAACGATAAAGCAGATTATAAATACTTATAGAACTTTGTGTGGGCGAAATCAAAGGAAAACTGCACTTTAAATTTCATAAAGTACACTCTCAGCCGACCAACAGAGCTTCATCAACTACAAAGTGTGCTTTATTCATTCAATAAAGCACTCTTTGCGGTGCAATAAAGCACTCTTTGTGGGCAATAAACCACAGTTGCCCACATGCCTTAGTGTAGGCTAATAGTCTACTAGGCTAGTGCCAGTATGACTAATCACACAGGCCAGGGAAGGCTGATAGCCTCGCCGTGCTGACTAATCAATCATCCCAGCCAATATGAGTTCTACCACTGGATTGCTTTTATAGACATACCTAAATGCGTCGATGATGGGTGGAGAAGTTAATGTTGCTGTTATGTTTGTTAATGTACACGGACAAGTCCTGGAGATGCCACGGAAATATTTCACTATGTGAGAATCGATTGTGAGTTGCGAACAAAACCTGCCAAAATATGCAATGAACATCTACCATGCCAAACTATGGTGAAATACATGTGAGTTACTTTGTTAAACTAGTTTGTGTGCATTCAGGTTGCTAATAGTTCGTGCAATGTGTGTTAATTACGAGTCCTAGTGTATAGTGAAGCTACACGACTAGAAAGTTCCATAAATCACTTAAAGCATAGCCTTGCTTGTGCTATATGAAAAATAAAGCACTTGGCGCTTGGCCTTGATGCTAATAAAGCACTTAGCTTCGCCTTGTGCTTTATTAGCATCTAGGCCGCGCTTCGTGCTTTATTTTTCATATAGCACTCACGGCTATGCTTTAACATATACTTAAACTAATTCTGATTTTATCAGTAAATATACAAATTATATATATATATATGTGACCGGATCTGTGAAAATCCAACATAATGGCGCAAGCCTAAATTTTCAGTATAATGCACCTATCAATGTCATCCCCCACCTCCCCCCTCCCAGGCGTAGTGGGGGAAATGGTGGGGATTTGACTTTTTGAAAAATCAAATTCTCCACCCACTGGGGAACAACTAGTGGTCAAATCTCCATGTAGTATCGCTGGAATAAACTTTAGGAAACAGATCAATTCTTATAGCTCGCAAGCTAAAGCAAACGCCTAAAATTTTGAACGGTCAAAAAAATTTCTGGTCAAATCGGCGAAAATCCCTCACTAATCCCTTAGTAAGCCCGGGAGGGGGTAGTGGGGCTTAACATTGATAGGTGCATAAGCCATTGATTTGCAATGGGTAATATATTTGCGTAATCGAAAATTTTTTTGCAAAATTTGTAAACGCTTTGTTCTTTGTGAAGGAAGGATCCTATGATAAAAACCCGGATATCATCTTATTCGCCTACTCAAGAGGAGTTCAAAAAGCTTTGTTTTGTTGTAGTAGACTAAAGGATATGTAAGTTACTAGTGGGCGTTTGTTTACATCATGTCGAAACGATCGTACGCGATTGATATTTCTTCACTGATTCCGTCTCTGAATGCAGTGACGAATGGTAATAGAAGAAAAAATTACCCAGTAATGGACTTCCCTATTCATGGCGAACACAATGGTGTAAGTTGCAACTCTGTACTGCATTGTATTTGTAAGTTACAGCCGTTTTTGTAAGCGCATGTAATTTATTTTCCCAATAGAGCATTTTCAACACGTAATCTACATTACGTAACTTCAAATATCGCCTACGCATCCGCCATACTGGTGAACCAAGCACTGGTGAACCGTATAATAGTTCGCTCAGTATTGCGTGTTTACAGTGTTCTTCTGGCAATGGAGAGAAGTCATGGTTGCTGTGGAAGAGAATTGCATCTTTGGCAGTGCTTTAGAAGGCTTGGAGGGTGATTAATAAGCACGAAAGGTTCCGGGACTGAACTGAAAGAAGCCGTTCTTTATAAAGAATCTCGAGGGAATTTCTCCGTGTTAAACACCCGTTTCTTGGTATCCCTGACAAGAGTGATCATTCCAGTGTGTAGTGGCTCAATGTCAAAGGACTGGGATGGTTCTTGAAGGCTGTTCGACATTTCCGCGTAAGGGAGGGCACTAGCTAGTTGTCATATTGTAGTTGTTCAGCGAAACAACTCGCAACAACCTTGTTGGCCTTCTCTGCTCCATCTCTAGTTTGTAAATGTTTTGTTCATGGTACGGAGACCAGACTGTATACAGGCATATTCAAGAATGGGAAGAACACATGTATTAAAACAACAGAATTTAGCTAACTGCTTAAACCAGACATTTTGCTATGTTCAGTTACATTGTAAAAGGCCACTTACTAAATTTTCCTTTGCAGTATACCTGTATGCTGTGCCCATTTTAGGTTGCTGTCCAGCAATAACAACACCCTGGTACAGCACTGAGTATGGCTTAATAGGTGTTGGATAGGCTTGGGTTGTCAGAACTAACATGAAAGTGAGACAACTGTAAATGTACCATGAAACCACCTAACTTCAAAGCCAAATTCCAGGGTACATATCTTATAAACCATGGCTGGCTATGGTACATTTAAAATAAACCATGGCTGGCCATGATACATTTAAATGTACCATGGCCTTGATATATCTGATGAGGTAACGTTGTTTGTTTTTATAAGAATCCTGGCAGTATTCGATTGTGGAAGTTTATTATTACTCACGTGATGAAAACCATGAACCCGATTTTGCATTCTACAGCACTTATACGAAGGCGATTCGACACCCTTACCACCCTATGAATTAACAAACGGAAGTTTAAGGTGAGAACTAGTGTTATGGTTAATTTACAATCGCGTGTCCGCGTGTTTGATTACGTACCACGCCCACTTTTCGTATATCATGAGGTAACCACTCTACAGCAAAGCTTACCCCTCTAGATGTTTAGAAAACATTGTAAACAGTGGTTAAATGATGTAGCAACTTTGAAACACTTGTTAAATCACAAAATTGAGTGTTTCCGTGATATTCATAGGATTTTCCCGTTTATGGTAACAAACGTAACTGCAACGTTACTTGCTGCTGACCCATAATCGAATTTTACAAGACTCTCTATATAATAAATCCAGCGGGTTGCCTCGTATTGGCTTGGGTGATTGGTCGCCCACCACAGTAGGCTATTAGCCTACATGGTACATATCGGTTGTATCACGTTCCCTCGTGATTTGCCTGATATGTACACCCACGCTCTTGGGCCTAACGGCCCTCGAGCTTGGGTGTACATATCAGGCAAATCACTCGGGCACATGATACAACTATTACATGTAACACTTTCACACCTCAGATCAAAGGAATTTTTTATGCTACAAATGTGATGTGGCACACTTAGCAGTGCAATATCTAGATGTCGCACTGCAAAGTGTGCTGACAACTCATTACTGCATTCCACAAACTGTACAGCTTTAATGCTTCTTACTATTGAATACTGTAGTAAAATGTATATGAAACCTATATGAGCAACATCCACTTTACATTGTGGGCTTCAGTGATCTCCTGTGGCCTACAATTGAGCCCTCCTGTGGCTCTCAATTGAGACCAACCGAATCCCACAATCAAAACTGTCTCATGGTGATAAGGTTTCTTATACATTTTGAAAACCTTACATAGTAAGTACTAGTGTTATAGTAAGAGCTAATGTGAAGCTTTGATATAGTAACCATAATAATATATTCAACCACCATAGAGGATCCTGGACAAATGCCAGACCACATTAAAGGCACCCTCAACCACATCAAAGGAATTTAACTTAAAAGTGAATTTAGCAGCTTAAAACTACTGTAAAAGTAACTTGAAAGGGTTAGAACTACTTTAAAAAGCACCTTCAAAAGCTTAAAAAGCTACTTTGAAGTGTAACATATTAGTTGCAACACTGTAAGACGTGCATTACCTGATATGTATGCACGATGCCCGAGCTGACATGTACGCACCCGCACTCGGGCATCGTGCGCAATGCACTCCCCACAGCGTTACAACCATTACCCATGACTGCTGAAATATGTCCAGCAAATGCAAATCTCAATAAGCCGGATTTTACTGAGTGCCACATGTATTCTGTTCTTGATAGCTATGCCGCGGTGGCATGACTAGACACTTGGTCTTATTAGACACCTTACAGATAATATAGTACAGAAAATTGCATTGTCTTTGCAACTACCAACATGCACGGTTTGAGCATGCGCATGTTTTGAATAATAAAATGCGTGCAATACAGGGTTTTGGTATTTGCTAACTAGTGATGATCCTACCATTCCTGGTATACTTACCGTAAAAGTGTGTATAATTCCGGTTATACAATGATTTAACTGACGCTGAATTGAACGGCTTCGATACCTGCGGACTGTTATACCCGGTATTGCGCGCGTTTTATTATTCAAAACACGCGCATGCTCAAACCGCGCATGGCCGGTTGTTGCAAAGACAATGCAATTTTCTGTAGTTGTTTCTCCATGGCGAGTGCTGCACACAAACAGAGTTGCATGAAGATCCTCTACACACCTGCATGTAAACTCAAGTGTCATGATCAACTACATCCAAAATTTGAGTAGTGGACTAGAGAGTACAGTGGAACCTCTCTTAACAAACTCCCCGAATTAAAGACACAATAGAAAAAACCTCCATAATAAGGACAAAAATTTTGGTCCCAACAGGTCTGGTCAATACATTTTTACCTCCAAGAGGAAAACCTCTATATTACAGCAAAAATTGGCCAAACATTCTTGTTCCCTAAATGTCCATAATAGAGAGGTTCCACTGTAGATGTCCAGAAAATGTTTATACCACAGATGGATCAGTTCACACATTTGTGTCGTTTGTATAAGATTTGTTGTTTTGTTATACAAAAACAGCCATATTCTTGGACTCCATGCATGCACTGTTTACCAGAAAACCAGTAGCTATCTGCAATTTAATGACGTAAACAGTACACACATCAGGGAAATCAATCACTTCTGATTAAATGTTGTCATGTCTGTCCATGTGTCCCACAGCAGTAGTTTAACTTCTCACATCTACGTACATTGGATAAGCCACAGTTATGACAGTCATGTGAGAAAGGTTTATTGTAGTAACCACCACTGAGACTCACCACTTTACAGTTGTGAAGTGGATCACCCAAAATTATAATTTTCATGAAGTTCTTGCATTTAGCATAATGATTATTGTACATGTTTGGTTTTGTAAGTTTTTGGCTTTGTATACGTCTGAGGGGCAGAGACAATTAGTATAGTGATCCATCTATTATCCGAACCCAGAGTGTGTTCAGATAATTGAACTGAAATTGAAGTTCATTCATTTCTGTACAGAACTGTTCAATTAGTCTAATAGAATGCTCCCTTATTCCAACAAAACAATCATTTCTACAGTTCATGTATGGCTGTAGGACCACTAATAAGTCATCAAACATAAAGGCACTTTAACATTCATTCTCATCACCTCAGCAGTAATACTTAAAAGTATAGCATTGATTGCAAGGTCTGTGAAAGACACATCTCAGAGTCTTCCTTTCAGCCGAATCCCATTTGGAATATGTGCACTGAGTATTTCTAGGTGACAGCTGGCTACAAATACAATGGAGCAAAGAATCATAGAACATCATAGCTAAGCATTTTCTATCATGGAACAATTAGTATAACATTTACAAAGACATAAAGAGCTTATGCCTCACTAAAAATCAGGCTGAGCCTGACCATGCACACTCAGTAGCTCGAACTCAGCTACAGTGGATCTGCTGAGTTAAATCCCGGGCGTTACTCCAGCCAGTAGCCAATACCTTTAGTAACAACAGCAAACAGAGTAACGAAACTTGTCCGGAATAGCCTTTAAGAGAAATTCCAACTTGTTGAACGGCTCTATTTTTAGTCCACCCTTCGTGCAGTTACTAATCAACCTTGTGAAGAATTACCAGAGGTGTACTTCTCTTCCACTTCTAGTATGAGTTCTCTTCACCGCCAGAAGAATTCTGTAAACACGATACACTGAGCGAACTATTACACGGTTCACCAGTACAGTGGTTCACCAATATGGTGGACGCGTAGGCGAAACTTTAAATTACGTAATGAAGATCACGTGTTGAAAATGCTCTATACTTGCTGTACAAATCGATCTTTCTGTTGTTGCTACTTTGTAGGGCTGTAACTCTAAAAGTTGTTGCCATATGAGGGTGAAACTTGGCCAGAGCATACACTTGGCTAAGTAGATTATAAATATTCAGTAATAAAGAATTTAAAAAAATGCTCCATTATGTCGGGTTTTCGCAGATCCGGTCACATATATAATACATGCATGTAAATTATTCCCTATAGATAACTTGTTTAATTTGCAGCTGATCTCTCTACTGGGTGACTTGAAATGTAGCTGAACTCTCTACAGGGTGAATTGCTTGTAGATCAACTCTCTACAGGATTCTCTCTACAAGGTGACTTGTTTCTAGCTAGAAGTTTGAGGGGGGCCCAAAGTAGGAACATTAGATATTTGCTTCATTTAATTTGTAGATGCTTGGGTAATGAAAGAGCTAAGAGTGATGAGAGGCTTCTCCAATCCTCCAGATTCTTTTTGACAGAGGCCATAGGTAGATCATGATCGGTATAGTGATCTACACCCCCCAACCATTGAGGTACATGCATTGGCACATTGGCTTGTGCAATCAACTACCCTCTCCCCCTCAAGTGTTGAAGTACACGAGTTGGCACATTGGCTTATGCAATCATATAGTGATAATGAACCAAATATTAACATGCTACAGTATATTGAAGAATAATTAAACATGGGCTAGATTTCTTACTTGTGCAGGACTCTGTTACATGTACACATTCTTACTGCATTTTGTGGGTATTCCTATCTGGAGAGTTTGCCAATTCTTGTCAGCATGTCCTCATACATTACCAGTATGGCGTCCTCCTTTGAGGAAGGATCAAATTTCTCGTTTACAGCGATTGCTAAATCGTGCTGTCTAATCTTTAAATAAATTTGATCATGTATCTGTACATCATAGAGAGCTGCACTGTCTATCATACAATTACAATCTGTTGTTACTATGTTTTGCTACTACAAACAAAAAGAGACTTTACAATTAGATCGTTCAATTATCTTTGGTCATCAGCACTCATACAACATGCGCTGTGATGATTATTTTGCAAATACTTGTAATTCTAAGCTCTCCAGAACTAGGAAATATTTTCACTGTAGTGCCTCTGCTTATTGGAATTCAATCCATTCAATAGCATCATTTCCTAGTACATTGACTTGTCCCTTCTTTGTTAATTACGCTGAATTTATACACTTAGCTAAGCTATTATGAGTGTTAGCTAAATTTGTAGCTATGTGTCCTGTGTTATGTAGTTATATGTATTTTTTGTTTGTTTGTTTTTGTATAATTTGTGTTTTGCTCTGTGTGTTGTATATGTACTTAGTTGTTCTGGTAAGGAAGAACAGCTTATGCTGATTACCTAGAGGATAAACAATAAATCAAATCAAGACAATAAATCAGATGTAGGATAGATGGGCATCACTCTTCTATATACGCAGCATCTTGATGTAGGAGTCAGGGATGTTGGCTTGCCTAGCAGAGGTGGTGGCTCCTATTTGAAAGCTATGGGTGTTGCTGCTTATCCAAATTCAACTGCAGCAGGATGTTATTGAGCTCTGTGCTAAAGCAATGACAAGTGAGACTTTTTCCATCCTTAAAAATAAATGAAGGGCCCGGACAGTTGCCTCTTAGTACTAGGTATGGTAGAATGCCTCTAACTGGACAAATGTTGTTGCTAGTTGCCCCAAGGTATACGTTGGCCCCCATGCAGAAGGGGTCAGTCTTAGATTGCTTAATGTTCATTTTTAGTTGGCTTGGATTATCTTTGCTGTTGATGGAGATACTGTTAAAGGAGAGATGGCATGATTTAAATTTAATTGACTGTCTCCTGGTACTGTAAATTCATTGACTCACAGGAAGCCAAAGAAGGTGAGACAGCAGGCTGCCCATATCATGATGTGTAAGTAGGAGTTAGGTTGACTGGATAGCATACTCTTTATGTTCTTCATAATATTAAGCGTATTTGGAAAGCAGGTTTTTGCTGGTTGTGTGATGGTCTGAGTGTTTTTTATTCTTTTTAGGATAGGCTGGAGGTGAGGGGTAAGTTGTTAATGAAATTGTGAGTGTAGCCCTGCTGACATGAGAGTGTTGCAGATTGCTGCCATATAAACCTTAATGGTGGCATGCAGTATTCTCAAAGAAGGTAGCAAAAAGGCTTACGGTGGCTCCTGAAGTTGGCGTGCAAGTAGCTTGTATTGAGTGACAAAAGGATTGGAATCTCATCTGTCTGGCGAAATAGGTGGATCGTGAGTTAATTGCCAGGCTGCTGGCGTAGTAGTAGTACAAGGCTTGATGATGTAATAGAGGAAGATCAATTTTGTTAGTCATCATGGTACGCTGTGCTTGAATAACTGTAGTCATTTAACCTGCAGAATAGGACAGAAGTATTTAAGTAATTATATTTCAGAAGGCTCAGTCTCACATATCAATGGTGTTAGGCCTGGTTTCCTAGAATTACAGCTAGTTAGTCATTAAAATATTAGGATACAAAGCACGTGCGCTGCTGCGCATGCGTGAGGCATCCATATAAAAACTGCCACGTTCTCACACCATTGGCCATTTTTCTAGCTCGCTAGTGTTAGCCGTTTGTGAATCTACTCTATGGATTTATCTTTAATTGTGATGTCAGGAGACAACTCAGAACTGTTTGCTGCCATGCAGCAAACACTTGAACAGATGAATGATCGCCTGATGACCGTATGCGCGTATGTGGAGAGCTTGAAGTGCAATCAGTCCCCAGGAGGGCAGGGAGCACAGCTCCCTGATGGTAGTCAGCCTGGCACGTTACCAAGTAACGCGACGCCAAGCGCCATTTCAACGCCAGACATTGTATTCGGCGGTGACGGTGACAACAATGTTGCCACACGCCTGACCTAGGAAGAACAAATGGAGCTCGAAGACGTCCCAGCAGACGTCTACAAAGTTGACAAGTCAGGGAAGCGCCCAAAGGGCGAGAAACTTCGCTTGACTAAGGTGGAGGAAACCACAGAGGAGTTTCTAAGGGAGGCGTTTAAACCCATGTCCAATGAGGACTGGAAGGACCTCAGAGGCAAGTTCATTGTTCCAGACACGCCCGTCACCACTCCACCTCGTCTGGATAAACTGATGGCTACGGAATGCTCAAAGAGCGTTAAATCTGCAGACCAATCCCACTCCCGCATCCAGGCACTATTCCTGGATGCAGCTGGCCCTCTCATGGGTCTGCTAGACAACATCAACAAGGATAGTCCTATTGTTGTGGAGGATGTGGAGGCTGCAGTAAAAGCTGCTCTTACCTTCATGGGTAATGCGTCTTCCCAATGTAATGTGGAGAGGAGGACACTCATTTTGGAGGAGTATAACAAGGACCTCGTGGCATTTGGCCAAGACTCTGACCTATTCTCCTCAGCCACCACAACACTTTTTGGACGTTCCTTTCTGGAGAAAGCAGTGGAGCGCCTGACACAGCTCAAGACCCTCCGCCAGGCTCGAGGTGCTGGATTCAAGACAAGCCAGGGTTTTTCCAAGGCCCCCTCGCATTACACTAAGCGAGGGGGCAGAACCAAGACAATCTTGAGACAGCAAAACAGCCTACCATACTCCAGAGGAGGGACCAGCTCAAGAGGAAGGGGTTCTGCAACTTATAGTCAGTGGGCCAAGCCCAACAAATGACTAGAACCCAATGCACACATACCTTTGATGTGAAGTTCAAAAGAATGTGTAAATCATATAATTGTGAACCTTACAGAACAGGGTTTCGTGAAGCCACAGGTAGCACAGCTGTCACTCAATGTGGCTGGCAGGCTGAGCCACTTCGTAAAGAATTGGCAAGCACTGACAACAGACAAATGGGTAATCAAAACCATACAGGGTTTTCGAATTCCATTCCTCAACCCACCAGTACAGGTACATCAGCCAAACCCTCCTACATCCTCAGAAGAGCAAAGTCTATTGATACAGGAGGAAGTAAGTACCCTTCAAGAGAAGGGAGCTGTAATCAGCATACCCAACCCTCAGCCTGAGGGGAGTTTTTACTCAACTCTCTTCCTAATACCCAAGAAAGGGGGTCAGATGAGACCAGTGATAAACCTCAAGAGGTTGAACGAATGGGTAAAGCCCCAGCACTTCAAGATGGAGGGTATAGGGACACTCAAAGAGTTACTGAGGGTAAACGATTGGATGGTGAAGGTGGACCTCAAGGATGCCTACTTCACAGTCCCAATCCATGTGGATCACCAACCCATGCTTCGGTTTCAGGTGGGGTTGGAACATTATCAGTTCACATGCCTGCTATTTGGCCTGTCCTGTGCACCTTGGGTATTCACCAAAGTAATGAAACCAGTGGCCATCTTCCTTCGGAGCATGGGAGTCCGCATGGTCGTTTACATAGACGACATACTCCTGATGGCAGAGTCTGCGGAGCAGGTGACACTTCATCTCGAAGCACTGCTTTACCTGTTGACAGGGCTGGGGTTCATTATCAATGCGCCCAAGTTAGTGACCTCCCCCACTCAACAGATAGAGTTCCTGGGTCTCTGGGTGAACTCTACCACACTACATTTGAGCCTGCCAGGGGAGAAGCTCCACCACATCAGGTTGGAAGTGAGCCAGACCCTGCAGAAAGATCAGGTGACAGCACGTCACCTGGCTCAAGTAATAGGGAAACTACATACAGCATCCCAAGCAGTTCTCCCAGTTTCCTTGTTTTATCGTTCCGTTCAAGGGGATCTACAGAAGGTATTGAGCAGCAACAATCAAGACTACACTGCATCCATCAACCTGTCCCTTCCAGCCAGGGAAGAACTACTGTGGTGGCAGGAGAGACTTGCTCAATGGAATGGCAAGGCCCTGGTCTGCCAGAAGGAAACAGTGGTGATAAGGTCAGATGCATCACTGCAGGGATGGGGAGCAGTGTGCAATGGCACCAGGATTGGGGACCCTGGAGCCAGGTAGAGCAGGAAATGCATATAAACTGCTTGGAGCTGTTGGCAGCAACCTTGGCAGTGCAGTCCTCCTTGAAGGACCACACAGCAGTGTCAGTATTGCTACAACCCGACAACCAGACAGCTGTAGCATACATCAACAACTTGGGGGGACAGTTTCCCCGCTATTGACACAACTTGCGAAGGAGCTCTGGATGTGGGCTCTATCCAAGAACATTATCCTTGCGGAGGAATACATCCCAGGGATTACCAACTGCGTGGCAGATGCCGAGTCCAGGACTCGGACAGACCGAATGGACTGGAGCCTACACCCCGAGTTATTTAGGAAGATCAATCTTCGGTGGGGTCCATTGGAGGTGGACCTATTTGCATCCTCTCTGTCCAATCAGCTACCATGATTCTTCAGTTGGAGACCGGACCCACTAGCGAAAGCCATAGATGCTTTCAGCCAACAGTGGGGTCCACTGAAGGGATATGCGAATCCTCTGTGGTGCCTAGTGGGCAAAGTCCTTTCACAGGTGAGGAGCCAGCAAGCTCAAGTAATTCTGGTGGCTCCAGTGTGGAAGGGGCAATCGTGGTATCCAGTCCTACTGGGAATGCTGTTCGACTACCCGAGACAACTTCCACGTAATCGGGACACGTTTCAGATACTACCTCACAGTGCCCAGATGGAGTTCCTGTCACAGCTAGCCATGTGGCCTATCTCCGGCAGAAGTTTGGAGATGCAAACCTTCTAACAAAGCTAAGGAGCTCCTCCTTGCATCCTGGAGGAATAAAACATCGTGATCCTATGATTCCCACTTCAAGAAATGGTTGGGCTGGTGTACTGAATGGGGTTGTGATCCCATTTCAGGACCCGCTTCTGATGTAGCTAATTTATTGGCAGAGCTACACTCGCAGGGATACCAGATCAATTCTCTTAATGCTTACAGATCAGCAATTTCCAGTGTTCATGACAAAGTGGATGACGTTGACGTGTGCAAGCACCCCCTAGTGGCCAGACTTCTCAAAGGGGCCTTCTATGCAAGGCCACCACTGCCTAAATACATAGGTACCTGGAATGTGCAGGTGGTTCTTGATCATATTCTACTATGGGATGACATTGCTTCGCTATCACTTAAGTTATTAACTCTCAAGCTGGTTATGCTGATGTCATTGGCTAGACCGTCCTGCTCCGCTGATTTGGTAGCTCTTCGACTGGACATTTGTCAGTTTAAGCCTGAGGGGGTGGTATTTCTACCTTCCACTTTGGCCAAGCAGTCACGACAGGGTAAACCCTTAACTGACTATTATTTTGCCAGTTTTCCTGACAATAAGCAGCTCTGCCCAGTGGAGACACTGTATCATTACAAACAGGTAACAGCACCTCTCAGAAAGGGAAACAGTCAACTATTTTTAGGTATCGTCAAGCCTCATAACCCTGTAACTTTGTGCACCATTGCTAGGTGGTTAAAAGAGGTCCTTAAGATGGCAGGAATTGATGTGACAGTTTTTACAGCACACTCCACAAGAGGGGCTTCATCCTCAGCAGCTGCTGACTCTGGGATTACCACTGGGGATATATTGAAAACAGCTGATTGGAGTACTGACTCTGTTTTCAGAAAATTCTACTACCGTTCCAACCGTGATCTTTCTTATGGCCGAGCTGTACTATCCCGCAGAGGCAGTGAGACATAGATAGTATTTGATTGTTCAATTTTGTGTGTACACATTGGGGTATATGTGATATAGTACTGTACTTGACTCCACCTTCCAAATTAAGTTGGTTGGTTGTGAGCTACGAACAACACCATTGATATACGAGACTGAGCCTTCTGAAATATAATTTCCAAATGGCTCAGATCACGCAGTGATTGCATGCTATTTGGTATTATATGAAGAAGGTGAAGTCGAGCATATCAATGGTCCCACCCACCCATGCACTTAAATTTCATGCACTTGGCTCGCTATCAAATGGCCAATGGTGTGAGAATGTGGCAGTTTTTATATGGATGCCTCGTGCATGCGCAGCAGCGCACGTTCTTTGTATCCTAATATTTTAACGACTCACTAGCTGTAATTCTAGGAAACCAGGCCTAACACCATTGATATGCTCGACTTCACCTTCTTCATATAATCCCAAATAGCATGCAATCACTGTGTGATCTGAGCCATTTGGAAATTGATCACTTCTAGGCTGTTTGCATAATATGTACAGTGTTTGAGGAAATACTACGGGCCTATATGAGGATGCCAGCTATCATAATAAGGTGCAATGCATTGTTAGAGACAGAGAAATTGTTCCAAATGGTTATGTGTGAAATTTGTTGTAAATGAGTGATAGTGTCTCTTGAAAAACTGATAGATACCTAGGTGAGGTCCAGTCCAGCTGCTTTGGGGAGAGTGCGTCAACAGAGGCATGGGAATGTATGATGGGAACTGTGCTGCTTGTGGGTATGCTGACCAAAACTGAGGTAGGAAATTTCTAGAGAGCATGTCGGCTGCCATGTTGTAAATGCCTGGTATATGAGTAGCAGTGATTTTAATCTGAAATAGGGCTGCAAAGAACCAAAGACAATGTAGGAAGTGCATTGTGGTTTTGTCCAATGAGGAGCCTTTGTTGATAGCAGAAACTGCACCTGTGTTGTCACATTGAACTTCAATGGACTTGCAAGATAGCATTGGACCCCAGACAGTGCAACTTATGATAATTGGAAGAAGTTCCTTGGCTGTGATTCCAATCTCTGACCACTCAGCTGTCTAAGCATACTGGAACCATTGGTAGTTGAAGAAGCCTCCACAGTCCCATGACCCGGAAGCATCAGTGTAAATGAAGTAGTCTACTACAGCTTCTTGATTAATCAAGTGCAGGAAGCTGCGACCATTCCACGTACTAATGAAGGAATGTATGCCATCATTGTAAGTCTGAATGGAATCCCTTGTTGAGTTAAGTCAAGTAATGTAGCTTCTTCACTATAGCTGCTTTGCCATACATGCGAGTGGCGAAGGTTCTCCCAGGTACTACAACCTTGTAGTATGTTACAAAAGACCAACCAGTGAGAGGATTTGCATTTTAGTTTCTCTACGTTTCCTCAACCAGAGACATGGGTCGGATTTGATCCATGCCAGTTTATCATTCGGAAGCTGTGCCAAAGATAAGCTGATATCTATCTCAATGCCCAAGAATGTCAGGCAGCGGGTAGGGCCTTCCAGTTTTTCTTGGGGTAAAGGGATTCCAAGGTCTTTGCAAAGATGCTGAATAGCAGGCAAATTCTCCTAACATTTGCCTGAGAGTGCTGGCCCCATAGTGAGGAAATCATCCTGACTGTCTGGCCAACATGCATGTCAGCAGGTCTGCCAGAATGTTGAAAAGCTTTGGGGCAGAGTGGAGGCCAAATAGTAGGAAGGTGTCAATATACATATGGTTGTTCCAGCGCATTGTTAGAAGATGCCAATCGGATGGATGGATTGATAAGAGTCAAAAGGCATTCTTGAAGTCCAGTTTCGCCAGGAGAGTACCAGGGCCAAGCATAAGGATGTGCTTGATGGCTGTGTCAACTGTTATGTAATTAAGACTACATAATTTCTTAGGTATTGCATCACTGACACTGAATCCTGGTGGATGAAATAAATCTACAATCAGCCGCTACTTGTTTGGGGACTTCTTAGGAATGACTCAGAATCTGCTAATGTGGGCATGTGGAATAGAGCATTTTCTTGAAGGGGCCAATGATGCGAGATTCCTCCAATTCATTTGCTAGGTATTCATCAACAACTTCTGGGTGTTCTACGGCAGAGACCATGTTCTTGTGGAGTGATTTGAGGGTCTGTAGGGAAGTTTTACAGTCCAATCGGAAACCGGATGTAATTGCAGAGATAAAGAAGTGTGTTAGCGTTCTGTCCAATTGGGCAACTATGTGGCTTTGCCATAACTCTGAAACCAGTGGTGTACTAATTCTGGTGGCTTCAGATGGGACCATAATGCTTTCCTGAACTCCACTGAGGTGTGATAGCCACTTTGATATCCACATAGTGTAGTATGTTGATAGCTCTGTGTTGAGTATGTCCTAGTCATGTGAGTAGTTCAGTGAGTGAGCTATAAGAGTAAAGAATGACTGCATACAACAACATGTAGCGTTAATACCATAATGTGCTATTTTTTCATTGTAAAAAAATTTTCATATGCAAAACTTGTAAGAAAATTTCTTACACGAATTATTTTACACAGATTGAAATACACTGATAGAGCAGTCATTCACGTAAACCATAAGAAAATATTTTTGCACAGCACTTTTTACTACGAAAATTTCTTGCACAAAACTTTTTATCATGAAAATTTCTTGCACAAAAATAAAGTGAATTACGGTACATGCTGTAAGTGTCACTGCTTGAAGTTTCCTAGTTTACTAGAGTGGTATATTCCCAGTATATGGAACAGTTAATTGTTGTAGTTTTTCAGTAAACCCGCATTCATTGGTGTTTTACTGAGAGTTTAAAACTTAGTAGTAAAACAATTATGTTCCATATACTTAAAAGCTACTGACATTTTACTATCAGTATAACTTGGTACAACTACAGTAAAGCAGCTTAACAAATTAGTAAACTAAGAACTTCAAGCAGTGTGTGAGTGCATTGGGTTTGCATGTAATGGTACTACACAGGCAGTAGTCACGCAGATATAAACAAC
This sequence comes from Dysidea avara, assembly GCF_963678975.1. Classification (NCBI taxonomy): domain Eukaryota; kingdom Metazoa; phylum Porifera; class Demospongiae; order Dictyoceratida; family Dysideidae; genus Dysidea; species Dysidea avara. The sequence continues at coordinate 16,002,032 of NC_089282.1, read as the reverse complement.
ATTATATTTTGATTGATTTAAGGTGCTGTAATTGCAGTCAAAAGTTAAGTCACTTGGCAACTGGTGGTTGCCTTATCATTTGAAAGCTGGTTGATCTTTAGTCTCTCTGTTGGGACAAAAATTGGCATTGTGACATTTATTGGAAATTCCTGGGGCCTTGACACAGTGATAACAGATGTGCTCAAATTGGCAGTTGTAGTTAGGTTTGTGCCAATTATGCCGGTATAATTCCGAACATGATAGGCTAGCAAAAGCATCAAGCATTATGCTGGCACAATAGAATGATTTTCAAGAATTATAATTAAAAACACAATTCACGTGCCTAAACCATTGCACAACATGAACACACTGCACATTATACTGCATTTCATATCACAAAAACCTTGCAGTGTTGTTATTTTTACTATTTCTTGACTGATTGTTTACACTTTATGGAAATGAGATCGAGATACTCTAATAGAGCGGTCACTTATTCTAATACGGCAGTCAGGAAATGCAGATATACTGTAATAAAACAGTCAGCTCTCGAGCATAATCTTGATTTTGAGAGCATAATTTTGAGCATAATAGGCAGGCACTGCTCAAAAGCATACGTAATAGGCAATTTTCAAAGCATATTTGGTTCAAGCCCAGTTGCAGTGTGGGCAGCCAAGTGAGGAATGTTCGTTCCATGCTAAACATATAGGTGTAGAAGACATTGAGATGGGTATGAGTTAGTAAGGTGGGTACTGGATTGTCTGGCCATGTTCCAATGAGTTCTATCCATTGTGATGCAGCAGCTTGTAACCTAAACTCTCTATCATATTCTCCCATTCAAGTCCGGAAAGTCTAAATGGCTGGTAATCACTAAATTTTGGTATTCCAACAGGCTGAACAATCTTTGAGGCTGGGAACAGGATATGACTGTAATATAGCAACTAAACTATTGCACCTATTCGATGATATTACTGACTAAGTGCAGGGGCAGATCCAGAGGGGTTCAAAGGGTTCCATGGAACCCCCCTTTTGAAAGAGCCTCTCTTACTCAAGATACCGGCTCTAATAGAGCAGTCAAATCGAGACACTCTAATAGAGCAGTCACAGTAGTCTTTTGAGCAGCAGTGTAGCAAGCTATGTATCAAGTTATAAATAAGAAAATATAGTTGGTGAGGGAATCTATGGTGAGATTGTCAGCAGGTGATGGCCTTTTTTTTGGTCTTCAACTTACAACTAGGCTGAAGTTGCAATTCCCCCCCTTTTTAAAAGTCTTGATCCGCCCCTGGAGTGGCATCTAGGCTTAGAGTTCTTTCTGGCTTCCTCTGGCATACTAGCGTTTCACAGCAATTCTGGTGAGAGTTCTGCCATCTTGATGAAGCTCCCTTCTTGGATGTGATCGACAAGTTTGGCTGGTATGGGTGGTATCAGGCTTAAGTACACTTAAGTACACATTCTTGAGTACTTGTACTTGTACTTCAGTACTTTTGTTTCTTAGCCATTGTACTTGTACTTAAGTTCAAAGTGATGTACTTGTTAGTACTTGAAGTACTTAAAGCACTTTTAATTACATTAAAGTATTTTGAAGTACTTTGAAGTACACACATGACTCGACACATGCAGGCTTTCAACAGGTCACCATATCAAGACACACGGTAGTGTGTCGTGCGGCCCAAGAAGCCGGCGCGCCACACCGTGAGTATATTGACAGGAAGAACGAAAACGTCATTTTCACACCTTTGTATCTCGGTGATCACTTATCTGATTGGAACCAAATTTGCAACACAGTTGCCCGCCAGCCAAGGGAGTCTACATTCCAAATTTGAAGGAAATCGCTCCAGCCATTTCCGAGATACGAGCTGCCAAAGTTTCGTTTTTTTTTCTTCTTCTTCGTCTTTTCGCACACTTGCAAAAATTGCTATAACAAGCAAACGCGTACTCCGATCGCCTTGAAATTTGGCGCACAGAAAGGGAGTCCAAAGGCGAATCCTAGCATCAACTTTGGTACAAATCCGATGAATGGTTCAGGAGTTATGACCGATTATTCGCGTAAAACAAGATCGATTTGTTGTCACGACTACAGGGTAAACCGCTTCATGGAATGAGTTGAAAAATTGCTACGTAGATGGAGTAACCATCGTAGGAGTGCCTTTTGGTGGTTTGAAAGGAATCGAGATAAAGACCACGGAGATATGACACAAAACCCAACCTGTGTCACAATTACGCGATCGATTTTTATGAATAAAAAGTATTAGTTTTCACGCCTACTAGGCAAACCGCTTAGAGCAATGAGCTGAAAATCGGTGTATAGCTGGAATAATCTTCATAGAAAGTCCTTAAAGTAGTACAGAAGAATCGGATTACAAACCACTGAGTTATGATTCGAAAGCCAACTCCGTGTAGCAAATGCGAGATCGAGATACTCTAATAGAACAGTCACCCTAATAGAGCATTCGGCTAATTTATTTACTCCATTATAGAATTTTATTACATCACAAGTTATTCTGTAGGGAGTTCAGCTGCAAACAGTTAATCTTATAGACAGTTCAGCAAGAAGACAGTCACCATGTGGAGAGTTAAGCAAATATACCACTATAGAGATTCAGAACATTACAAGTCACACTGAAGAAAGTTCAGCTATAAACAAGTCATGTACTGTGTAGAGAATTAAGCTACAATTAAGTCACTCTCTAGAGAATTCAGATGCACAGAATTCTGCTACACACAAGTCACTGTGGAGAGAGTTCAGCTACAAACAAATTACCCTTTAGAGTGATCAGCTACAAACAAAACACTTTGCAGGGTGTTCAACTGCAACAAATCAATTACCTTTAGAGCGATCAGCAATGAACAAATCAACACAAATCTACCTGTAGAGAGATCAGCTAGAAACAAATCACCCTGAAGAGAGTTCAGCTACAAAAAATCACCCTGTAGAGACATCAGCTAGAAACTAGACACAATGTAAGGAGTTCAGCTACAAGCAATCACCCTGTAGAGAGTTCAGCTAAAACAAATCAACCTGCAGAGAAATCAGCTACAAACAAATCACCTTATAGAGAGTTCAGCTACAAACAGATTACCTGTAGAGAGATCGGCTACAAACAAATCAACCTGCAGAGAGATCAGCTATATACACACAAATCAACTTTTACAGAGATCAGCTACAAACAAATCACCCTGTAGAGAGATCAGCTACAAACTACACACAATGTAAGGAGTTCAGCTACAAACAAATCACCCTGTAGAGAGATCAGCTACAAACTAGACACAAAGTAAGGAGTTCAGCTATAAGCAAATTACCCTGTAGAGAGTTCATCTACAAACAAATCAACCTGTAGAGCAATCAGCTAGAAACAAATCACCCTGAAGAGAGGTCAGCTACAAAAAATCACCCTGTACAGAGATCAGCTAGAAACAAATCACCCTGAAGAGAGGTCAGCTACAAAAAAATCACCCTGTAGAGAGATCAGCTACAAAAAAAATTGCCCTGTAGAGAGATCGGCTACAAAAAAATCAGCCTGTAGAGAGTTCAGCTAAAACAAATCAACCTGCAGAGAGATCAACTACAAACAAATCACCTTATAGAGAGTTCAGCTACAAACAAATCTCCCTGTAGAGAGATCAGCTAGAAGAAGTTACCTTGTAGAGAGTTCAGCTTCAAACAAATCACCCTGTAGAAAGATCAGCTAGAAGAGTTCAATTTGTAGAGAGTTCAGTTACAAAAAAACCACCATGTAGAGAGCTCAGCTACAAACTAGTGACCTTGTAGAGACATCAGCTAGACGAAGTTACCTTGTAGAGAGTTCAGCTACAGAGAAACCATTCTTTAAAGAGCTCAGCTGCAAACAAAGCACCTGTACAGAATTCAGCTACAAATAAATCACACTGTAGAAAGATGAGCTAGAAAAAGTTACCTTGTAGAGAGTTCAGTTACAAAGAAACCACCATGTAGAGAATTCAGCTACAAACTAGTGACCCTGTAAAGACATCAGCTAGAAGAAGTTACCTTGAGAGAGTTCAACTACAAAGAAACCATCTTGTAGAGAGTTCAGCTACAAACAAATCTACCTGTAGAGAGATCAGCTAGAAGAAGTTACCTTGTAGAGAGTTCAGCTTCAAACAAATCACCCTGTAGAAAGATCAGCTAGATGAGGTCACCTTGTAGAGAGTTCAGTTACAAAAAAACCACCATGTAGAGAGCTCAGCTACAAACTAGTGACATTGTAGAGACATCAGCTAGAAGAAGTTACCTTGTAGAGAGTTCAGCTACAAAGAAACCATTCTTTAAAGAGCTCAGCTGCAAACAAACCACCTGTACAGAATTCAGCTACAAATAAATCACCCTGTAGAAAGATGAGCTAGAAAAAGTTACCTTGTAGAGAGTTCAGTTACAAAGAAACCACCATGTAGAGAATTCAGCTACAAACTAGTGACCCTGTAAAGACATCAGCTAGAAGAAGTTACCTTGAGAGAGTTCAACTACAAAGAAACCATCTTGTAGAGAGTTCAGCTACAAACAAATCTACCTGTAGAGAGATCAGCTAGAAGAAGTTACCTTGTAGAGAGTTCAGCTTCAAACAAATCACCCTGTAGAAAGATCAGCTAGATGAGGTCACCTTGTAGAGAGTTCAGTTACAAAAAAACCACCATGTAGAGAGCTCAGCTACAAACTAGTGACATTGTAGAGACATCAGCTAGAAGAAGTTACCTTGTAGAGAGTTCAGCTACAAAGAAACCATTCTTTAAAGAGCTCAGCTGCAAACAAACCACCTGTACAGAATTCAGCTACAAATAAATCACCCTGTAGAAAGATGAGCTAGAAAAAGTTACCTTGTAGAGAGTTCAGTTACAAAGAAACCACCATGTAGAGAATTCAGCTACAAACTAGTGACCCTGTAAAGACATCAGCTAGAAGAAGTTACCTTGAGAGAGTTCAGCTACAAAGAAACCATCATTTAAAGAGCTAAGCTGCAAACAAATCACCTATACAGAATTCAGCTACAAACAAATCACCATGTAGAGAGATCAGCTAGAAGAAGTTAACTTGTAGAGAGTTCAGCTACAAAGAAACCATCATTTAGAGAGTTCAGCTTCAAACAAATCACCTGTAGAGAGTTCAGCTACAAAAAAATCTCCCTGTAGAGAGATCAGCTAGAAGAAGTTACCTTGTAGATCGTTCAGCTACAAACAAATCACCCTGTAGAGAGATCAGCTAGAAGAAGTTACCTTGTAGATAGTTCAGCAACAAAGAAACCACCATGTAGAGAGTTCAGCTGCAAAGAAATCACCCTGTATAAAATTCTGCCACGAACAAATTGCCCTGTAGAAAGATCAGTTAGAAGAAGTTACCTTGTAGATAGTTCAGCTACAAACAAATCACCATGTAGAAAGATCAGCTAGAAGAAGTTAACTTGTAGAGAGTTCATCTACAAAGAAACCATCATTTAGAGAGTTCAGCTTCAAACAAATCACCTGTAGAGAGTTCAGCTACAAACAAATCTCCCTGTAGAGAGATCAGCTAGAAGAAGTTACCTTGTAGATCGTTCAGCTACGAACAAGTTACCCTGTAGAGAGATCAGCTAGAAGAAGTTACCTTGTAGAGAGTTCAGCTACAAAGAAACCATTCTGTAAAGAGCTCAGCTGCAAACAAATCACCTGTACAGAATTCAGCCACAAACAAATCACCCTGCAGAGAGATCAGCTAGAAGAAGTTAACTTGTAGAGAGTTCAGCTACAAAGAAACCATCATTTAGAAAGTTCAGTTACAAACAGATCTCCCTGTAGAGAGATCAGCTAGAAGAAGTTACCTTGTAGAGAGTGAAGCTACAAACAAATCACCCTATTGAAAGATCAGCTAGAAGAATTCACCTGTAGAAAGTTCTGTTACAAAGAAACCACCATGTAGAGAGTTCAGCTACAAACTAGCTACCTTGTAGGGACATCAGCTAGAAAAGTTACCTTGTAGAGAGTTCAGCTACAAAGAAACCATTCTGTAAAGAGCTCAGCTGCAAACAAATCACCTGTACAGAATTCAGCTACGAACAAATCATCCTGTAGAGAGATCAGCTAGAAGAAATTACCTTGTAGATAGTTCAGCTACAAACAAATCACCCTGTAGAGAGATCAGTTAGAAGAAATTACATTGTAGAGTGTTCAGCTACAAAGAAACCATCATGTAGAGAGTTCAGCTGCAAAGAAATCACCCTGTAGAAAATTCTGCCAGAAACAAATTGCCCTGTAGAAAGATCAGTTAGAAGAAGTTACCTTTTAGAGAGTTCAGCTACAAAGAAACCACCTGTACAGAATTCAGCTACAAACAAATCACCTGTACAGAATTCAGCTACATACAAATAACCTGTAGAGAGTTCAGCTACAAACAAATCTCCCTGTAGAGAGATCAGCTAGAAGAAGTTACTTTGTAGATAGTTCAGCTACAAACAAATCACCCTGTAGAAAGATCAGTTAGAAGAAGTTACTTTGTAGAGAGTTCAGCTACAAAGAAACCATTCTGTAAAGAGCTCAGCTGCAAACAAATCACCTGTAAAGAATTCAGCTACAAACAAATCACCCGGTAGAGAGATCAGCTAGAAGAAGTTACCTTGTAGATAGTTCAGCTACAAAAAATCTCCCTGTAGAGAGATCAGCTAGAAGAAATTACCTTGCAGAGAGTTCAGCTACAAAGAAACTATCATGTAGAGAGTTCAGCTGCAAAGAAATCACCACTGTCCAAATTTCAAGGCAATAGCTCTTTCCAATCTGAAGTTATCAATTGTCAAATTTGGCAAATTGGATGTGTGTGGAAGACCCCTTTTCGCAAATCCGATCACATATGTATTATATATATAATTTGTACATTTACTGATAAAATATTTAAAGTGCATCTACTTCATCTTTTCGTCTTCCTGTAGTAAAGAAAAAAACATAGGTTAAAAAAGTCCCACAGCTGGCCATAGGCCTGCTTTGGGGTATACAAATACAAAAAGAAATGAAATCTAATCCAAAACAGCCAAGCTGTAAAAAAAGTGTGCGGCCCTCAGAAAGGCTATGGTGAAAAAAGATGTGAAATCCAAGGTGGCGGCCAAGAAATGGATGTGATGGTAGGTTAATGGTAAAAATTTTAATAACGACAATTCAGTTGAATTTTTGTGCCGCTTCACAAAATTTACCTGAATTGTCATTATTAAAATTTTTACCATTAACCTACCATCACAGCCATTTCTTGGCCGCCACCTTGGATTTCACATCTTTTTTCACCATAGCCTTTCTGAGGGCCGCACACTTTTTTTACAGCTTGGCTGTTTTGGATTAGATAAAATGTAGCAGCAAGAGTTCATAGTATTATGACATTATGAACTCTTGGTAGCAGTTAATTAGTATAGAGAATGTGTATATTGCCATCATTGCATTTTGTGAAACTGACTCAGCAGTTTGCATCCTTATAAATGACTAGACATTGGGTGACCTGCAGTTCGAATCCTGGGGTTGGAGGGATTTTTTTCCTTACTTTGGCCCCTTTTCTGTTACACCTTTTCAGTCAGTCAGTAAATCAAGTCATTAGGTCTAAGTCCCTGAAATTAGGTTAGGTAATCCTAAGGCTGCAGCACATGTTGCTGTCAGACCTTTAGTGCTGGTCACTGTAAAGTGCTAATGATAAAAAAATAATAATGTTCAGCCTCAGTCTCTCAGCAGTCAGAGTGGTTTGGTTTTTAATGAGCTATGGCAGGAATTGTAGCCAAGAAAGTAAAGAAACAGAAGACTCCTGCTGTACTTAAGCATTTTGATGTCAAATGTCAAACTGTCAAATGTACTTATACTTGTACTTAAGTACTTTAAAAAGTACTTGTATTGTACTTAAGTACTTCTTGTAGATAAGATGCTGTACTTGTACTTGTGAAGGTTTCAAAGTACTTGTACTTGTACTTAAGTATTTTGAAATGTACTTGACCTCAAGCCTGTTCCTGGGTGGTATGCTGCCCCTAAAACACATTGAATCGGCCTCTGAACATTTTGGCTAGTTGGGTTGCATATTGTTGGGTGGCTGAGGCGTAGGTTCTGCATCTTGGTGGATGTGTCTCAGCTGAGAGTCAGAGGGAATTATATCTAAAGCTAAGGACTCAGTGGGGACTGTATCTAAAGCTAAGGAAGAAGAGTTGGAAGGAGAGGCATACGAAGTGGCGGCATGAGGAATAGCAATCCACATATTCCCTTTATATGTGATCGGATCTGCAAAAACCCGACACAATCGTGCATTTTTCAAATTCCTGTTTATTAAATATTTATAATTTACTTAGCTAAGTGTACACTTTGGCAAAGTTTCAGCCTCATATGTCCATAACCGTAGGAGTTACAGCCCTACAAAGTAGCAACAACAGAAAAATCAATTTGTACAGCAAGTATAGGGAAAATAAATTACAGGTGCCTACAAAAATGGTTGTAACTTACCAACAAATTGAGGTACAGAGCTACAATTTTCACCATCATGATCACCATGAACAGGGAGATCAATTACTGGGTAATTTTGTCCTTTACTCATTCTTCATCGTTACATACAAAGGCGAATTTTGCAAGAAAAAATCGATTGCATACTATTACTTTGATGTGACATAAACAAATGCTCATAACTTCCATATCCTTGGGTCTACTGCAACGAAACAATGATTTCCAACTCCTCTTGACCAGGTGAATAAGATGATATCCAGGGTTGTATTGTTAGTCCTTTCTTTCACTAAGAAAGAGGCATTGAAAAAATTTACGGAATTTTTTCAATAATACGCAAGTATTCACCCTATGTATTCAATGCTTTATAATATTATTGCAAATTTAAGCTTACACAATTGTGTCGGGTTTTTGCAGATCCGGTCACATATATACTGTAAATTAGGTAATTGGTACCAACATACATGCATAGCTCCATCCCTATTGTAGTATGCATTTTTTCTATCATAAGGGAAGGGAGACAATGTGTGAGTTTATACTAATACATTTAGACAATGGCATGTTAAGAATGCTTTGATGTTTGGAAAGTATGCAGGTGCTTTATTCTGGTAAGACGCCTGTATACAGGTGTCTTACTAGTAATTCACCTAGTCATGTTTTGCAACATATAATTACATATTTTATGATTACCATAGTACAGCTTCCCAAACGGTTTCACACACATAGCTAGTTCAGACTGTATTTATTTCATCACAAACACTTAATAATAATGACATAATAACACCTTTGCAAAACAAAGTAACTAACATTGTTTTAGGTATATACCTACTTTGTATTAAAGTTAAAGTTAATTGTGAAGTTTGTAGCATTACCAACACTGCTTGAAGTTTCTTAGTTTACTAGAGTGGTATATCCCCAGTATATGGAACAGTTAATTGTTTGGAATTTTAGTAGCTTTTCAGTAAACCTGCATTCACTGATGTTTACTGAGAGTTTAAAACTTAGTAAAACAATTATGTTCCATATACTTAAAGTTACTGACATTTTACTATCAGTATAACTGGGCACAACTACAGTAAAGCAGCTTAACAAATTAGTAAACTAAGTACCTTCAAGCAGTGCAAAGTCCATTTGAGGATACCTGCTTGCATTCTTTTCCTTGGCCTCCCTTGGCATAGTATTTTCTTCCTTGACAACTGTTGCATTCTCTTCTTTAGCCTGTCTTGATGTAGTAGTCTCTTCCTTGGCATCCCCTGATGTCACACCATTTAGAATAGCAGATGACAATTCTTGCAATACAGTGGTTGTCCGCTTGTACGCTCTGACACCATCTACTGAACGATGTCCTGTCCTACTCATAATAGTAGCCTCATCTAATTGGCGTCATACATCCTAGTGGTTGATGTTGCTCTCAGTGAATGATTAGTATAACATCCCTGAATATTAGCATCCCTCATTAATCTTGGTACCACTTCAGCTAGCTTATTATGGCCAATAGGGACAGTTTTGTACCAGCAATCTGCTTCTTCTGGGTTACCAGTGGGTGTAAGATAAAACGCATTTTGTAGATGGTTCTTTGGGCACAGCGAATTGTATAGCTTATATAGACGAACCAAACACCGCTCTGGATTGGTCTTGTTTGCATGGTGTACCACTTCCTTTGGAGTTAGCTTGCGATGTTTCAGTCCCCCCTGGTTTGTTTTTGAGATATCTTGTTTGTAGTGAAGGTAAGCTGTACTATTGAGGGGCTCTACCAGTTTAACCTGCAATGGATAATGTCTCAGTCTTCGATGGACATCACCATTTCTAAGTACAAACCACAACCCCATTAAATATTAGGGCTGAGCGATACTACCGTTTTAGCGATATATCGCGATATTTTGAAAGTATCAATATTGCGATATTTTGTTATTAACTATCATGATACCATGCCTGTACATTACTGTCATTAAGAATCCATTTGTTATGCAGTACTAGGCTAAGAATCCTTATAAATGATAAAGTCCACCCATCTGGTTTCCCCTGCAGAGAGGTGTGAACACCATAACAACCTCAAAGCATGTGTTACAATAACTGTTACTGTAAACAAGGATGATAATGGCTAGTTTGCTATCCCCTATAAGGACTTCCTTCAGGAATGCTGAGCAATACACTATGTAGCACCAGCTATGATCGACTTATTTGTAAGTATCGTGAACTATTCAGTATCGTGAATAGTGGCTTTAGTATTGATCTTGATACTAAAATGGCAGTATCGCTGAGCCCTATTAAATATGCCAACGTATTCACCAGCACCTGTGGTGAGTGATCACCCAACAATCCATTTTTCCACAAAATCCCCTCCATTTCAGCTATAATGATATCAGCTTTTTTCTTGTACACATATTTACCAGTACCATTCAGTCTCTTTAATTCGCCATCCATTAGCTTGTGAAAAGGTGTGAATTCCTTGCCATAAAAAAGTTAATATCAGTGTTACCAACAGCTCTGATTGCTCTTTGTAGTCCGCAGCATATCTGGTGCAAGCTGTCAGGGGAGTAATGTTCCCCGTTACTCTTCCTTGTTTCTAGCACGAATCGTTGCAACCAGTGATTAATAGCTGTGTTACTCATCTACCTTTCTAATGTCCACATCCAGCACTAAATCCACATCTAACACTAAATCGCAGCTACCATCGTTTTCCACGGTTCTTTGTAGACGTTCTGTGGTCCACTGTTGCCAAACTTGCTGAGCCCAACTGATGTTTTTCAAATATTCTTTGGAACACGGCTTTCTTTAGCTTTTTTAATATCAGCATCGCTTTGTGGTCGACCAAAACGGCTAAGCTTTCGACAATCATTCTCGTCGTTCTCCCAAGATATCAGCTCACTTTCAACCCACTGAGAGGCTTCAACCAACAACGCATCCATCTCGGGATCCAGGTCATTGTATCCTCCGTTGCTTATGATAGCTGGTGCCAACAGTCTTGTATAATGTGATGGGTTGACTGGAACTCCCATCAGTTCTTCCCATCCTATTTGAAACTTCACAGGAATTGCATGCGAAGGATCGAACTGTTTGATCAGAGAAGGACTAACGAATACTTCATTCTTAGCAGCAGCAGCACTAAACACAACATCCTTTCTTCGAGCCATTCTCTAAATAGGTAGAGGGCCTCGGTGATTATTACGTCATTCCTTCAGGTTGTTCATCGACTGAAGAATCCTAGCACTGCGTGTCTTACCTATACTTGTGTTAACTGTTACTTATTTGGTTCCTAAAGTTGCATCTCGTCCACTGCCATGGGATGTGCATTCCTGGGAGTATCCGATGACGTGAAAAGAGGCGGAGCTGTTGGTGGTGCATCTGGGGGGTATCGGAGCCATCCCCACTGATGTTGAGCGTGGTAGGTGAGCAACTGTTGACATAATATCACTTTCACATCTAGACGTGTCTCTGATGGTGACTACAATTGTTGGAATGTTGCTTTTTGTCAGTACCGTGTTGTCGTCCTGTCTAGAATGTTTGTTCCTTGAGGTGGCTGTTCCCCATGACGAAGCTCCTCACTTACTACTGGTGTTCACAGTATTCAGTGTTCGTAAGGGCAATGATTCTCCTCTTCTTAGGCAGGAGCTACAAGTACTCATCTTGAAGATTTGATGCCACAGGTGTAACTGGTTGGAACTATGTTGGGCACATGGTACTGCGTATGTGCTGCTCTAATTAGAGACCCATTTCTTTTCCTGATTCTTATATTTTGGGGATTGTGCCACCTGCTTCTGTATGTTTAATATATTTAACTTCATATATACTGTCAAGGTGCCTTGAAGGTATTGTGAGACTAGTTTCATTATTTTGTGAGAAAATGTGAGCCGCTATATAGTACTATTGTACTGTGTGATCAATTTGATTGCATTTTTAGTTGTATGTATACAATAATAAATTTATTCATTACATCGAATTAGACTATTGAGGAGAGATACAAGAATGCTAAAATGATTAAAAATGAAGAGAGTTACAGTGTAGCTGTTAAGAGTGGTCAAGTACTCCAGTTAAGTTTGCCCACAGAACAAGTGGATGGGTGGAATATTCAACAAACAGGATCACCAAAAGTATGTGCATCAAATCTATGTGCTTAATGGTATAGGGTGCATGCTGATTTCTTGTACTGATTTTGAATTAAGTGTGTGTGTGTGTGTGTGTGTGTGTGTGTGTGTGTGTGTGTGTGTGTGTGTGTGTGTGTGTGTGTGTGTGTGTGTGTGTGTGTGTGAGTGTGTGAGTGTGTGTGTATGTGTGAGTGTGTGCAGTGTGTGTGTGTGTGTGTGTGTGTGTGTGTGTGTGTGTGTGTGTGTGTGTGTGTGTGTGTGTGTGTGTGTGTGTGTGAGTGTGTGTGTGTGTATGTGTGTGTGTGTGTGTGTGTGTGTGTGTGTGTGTGTGTGTGTGTGGGTGTGTGTGTGTGAGTGTGTGCAGTGTGTGTGTGTGTGTGTGTGAGAGTGTGTGTGAGTGTGTGAGAGTGTGTGTGTGTGTGTGGTGTGTGTGTGTGTGTATGTGTGTGTGTGTGTGTTTGTGTGTGTGTGTGTGTGTGTGTGTGTGTGTGTGAGAGAGTGTGTGTGTGTGGTGTGTGTGTGTGTGTGTGTGTGCAGTATATGTGTGTGTGTGTGTGTGTGTGTGTGTGTGTGTGTGTGTGTGTGAGTGTGTGTGTGTATGTGTGTGTGTGTGTGTGTGTGTGTGTGTGTGTGTGTGTGTGTGGGTGTGTGTGTGTGTGTGTGTGTGAGTGTGTGCAGTGTGTGTGTGTGTGTGTGTGAGAGTGTGTGTGAGTGTGTGAGAGTGTGTGTGTGTGTGTGGTGTGTGTGTGTGTGTATGTGTGTGTGTGTGTGTTTGTGTGTGTGTGTGTGTGTGTGTGTGTGTGAGAGAGTGTGTGTGTGTGGTGTGTGTGTGTGTGTGTGTGTGTGTGTGCAGTATATGTGTGTGTGTGTGTGTGTGTGTGTGTGTGTGTGTGTGTGTGTGAGTGTGTGTGTGTGTGTGAGTGTGTGTGTGTATGTGTGTGTGTGTGTGTGCAGTGTGTGTGTATGTGTATGTGTGTGTGATTGTGCATGTGTGCGCATGTGTGTGTGTGTGTGCGTTTGTGTGTGTGTGTTTGTGTGTGTGTTTGTGTGTGTGTGTCTGTGTTTGTGTAATGTAGTGTATGTGCATGAGTGCACAATAAATTGAAGTTAACATGCCTTGGTGTGGGCATAGAGACAATACAGTGTAAACCTACATACCATATCACAGTAAATAAAACAAACATGCATTAGGGATAAAATGTGACCTGCTGGGTGAAAACCTGACTTGTTTGCATAATTCTGTAAATGCCATTGAAATATATTGGGTAAAAAATGTATGCTACAAAAATAATTTTATGCGTGTTTTAATCACTTCAGTAAATGGTGAAGGAAGACTCAAATTGATATATCTAAAATTAATTACCAATGGATTCACCACTTCATGGAGAGTAAAATTATCTTTGTTTCTGTACCATGAAGCAAATGTGTGTTCGTTTACATTGTGCTAAAACTAACCTTTATCATTGCTGTTTCTAAGCTTGAACAGCCTTCTTGCTTAATATCATGGGTGTATTTAAGTCAAAAGCTATACCTTGATGAATGCCCCAGTTCATGGTGAATAGAATGATAGAAGTCCCAAGTCTGTAGCCCATTGCAATTGAGATGTACGATTAATCAAACAACCTCCTGTAATTATTTTCTCGTATAGGAACTGTATAAATTGGTTGTTTTGCTCTTCTTGTTGTCTATCGCTATAACTCTAACAGTACTTAACAGATAAGGTTGAAACTTTAAAGTCCCTTTGGTTTTCCCTCTAGACAACACAAAAGTCATAAAATGAAGTTTGCAAAAATGCAAACAAGTAAAGTTTTTGCTCAGCTGGTCACAAATAAGGTTTAAAAAGCTAGCCTTTCATGTAGCAGCATGAATTGAAATCAATATGCATGCTTCAGGTATGAACGTGAACCTATCTTGTAGATTAAGTGAAATGTGGTGACTTCATAATAATTAATTGTATAATTTGTATCTAATCTAAAACAACCAAGCTGTAAACAAAGAGTGCAAGCGGCACCAAAATTCACCTGAATTGTCGTTATTAAAATTTTTACCATTAACTTACCATCACAGCCATTTCTTGGCCGCCACCTTGGATTTCACATCTTTTTTCACCATAGCCTTTTCAAGGGCCGCACTCCTTTTTTTACAGCTTGGCTGTTTTTGATTAGAATTCACTTCTTTTTGTATTTGTATACCCCAAAGCTGGCCTATGGCCAGCTTTGGGGCTTTTTAACCTATATATTTTTCTTTACCACAGGAAAAAGAAAAAGATGAAGCAGATTTTATAAATACTTTAAATCATTCTGATTTTATCAGTAAATGTACAAATTATATATATATAATGCATATATCAAGAGTTCATAATATAAAAAGAGAGCATATTATATTTATTACATGTCAATTAATCCCCACAGGATAATTTGCAGCTGATCTCTCTACTGGGTGACTTGAAATGTAGCTGAACTCTCTACAGGGTGATCTGCTTGTACGTAGATGAACTCTTTACAGGATTCTCTCTACAGGATGACTTGACTCTAGCTGAACTCTCTGCAGGGTTATCTGTTTGTAGTTGAATTCTCTACAGGGTGATTTGTTTGCAGCTGAACTCTCTACAAGGTAACTTCTTCTAGCTGATCTGTCTACAGGGTGACTTGTTTCTGGCTGGTCTCTCTACAGGGCGATTTGTTTGTAGTTGAATTCTCTACAGGGTGATGTGTTCGCAGCTGAACTCTCTACATGGTAGTTTCTTTGTAGCTGAACTCTCTACAATGTGACTTCTTCTAGCTAAACTCTCTACAAGGTGACTTGTTTCTAACTGATCTCTCTACAGGGTGACTTGTTTCTAGCTGAACTCTGTACAGGTGATTTGTTTGTAGCTGAACTCTCTACATGGTGGTTTCGTTGTAGCTGAACTCTCTACAAGGTAACTTCTTCTAGCTGATCTTTTTACAGGACATATTTGTTTGTAGCTGAGTTCTCTACAGGGTGATTTGTTTGCAGCTGAACTCTCTACATGGGAGTTTCATTGTAGCTGAACTCTCTACATGCAATGTGACTTCTTCTAGCTGAACTCTCTACAGGGTGACTTGTTTCTAGCTGAACTCTCTACAGGTGATTTGTTTGCAGCTGAACTCTCTACATGGTGGTTTCTTTGTAGCTGAACTCTCTACAAGGTAACTTCTTCTAGCTGATCTTTCTACACGATGATTTGATTGTATCTGAATTCTCTACAGGGTGATTTATTTGCAGCTGAACTCTCTACAAGGTGACTTCTTCTAGCTGAACTCTCTACAGAGTGATTGATATTTTTGCAGCTGAACCCTGGTTTCTTTGTAACTGAACGCTCTACAGGGTGATTTGTTTGTAGCTGAATTCTCTATAGGGTGATTTATTTGCAGCTGAGCTCTCTACAAGGTGACTTCTTCTAGCTGAACTCTCTACAGAGTGATTGATTTTTATTGCAGCTGAACTCTCTACATGGTGGTTGAGCATGAGCATGAGCATGATCTGTTCGTTTCCACACACATGACACTGTGAGTGACATTATTAGGACATTCAGTTACATAAAAAATGCTGGATGTCTTTTACCACGGTACACCAGCCTGAAGCTTCCTCTTGCAAAATCATGTCATTTGGAAGGCCTGCATTTAAATCTATCTAGTGTTCTAAAATTACAGGGGTTGATAAAATGTAGATGTTCAGCTGGTCCCAGGAGTGAAGGTGAGGAGATCTGCAATGAGTTGGATAATCACAAAACACACAACTGTGAACAGTAAGTAGGTAAGTCCCAATTCCTCTTCAGCTATTAAATGACAAACCCAGTCCCATAATTGCTACATGTAGACATTGAGAGAGGGGTTGAAAAGCAAATGACAAAGTCTGTTCAATGTGAGACATGCAAATAACAAGTTGACACAAATGAGTATTGGCAGCTCCCGATGTTGCCGTATTCTAATATTGGATGAATCCAAGATTTTTACAAAGTACACTCATCTCACTCTGATAGTAAGGAACGGCATCGATAAAGTTGGCCTGCCCTTTGTTTGGCATTGTCTAGTGTTGTATTGGATATTTGTGCCATATCCACAATGTTTATCTGACTGGCTTGTATAAAAGTTAATACTCCCTACTCCAATGATTTCCTCAGTTGCCCTTTCCCCAAAGTAATTATATCTAAACCAAAACAGCCAAGCTGTAAAAAAAGAGTGCGGCCACCAAAAAGGCCAGGATGAAAAAAAGATGTGAACTCCAAGGTGGCGGCCAAGAAATAGCTGTGATGGTAGGTTAATGGTAAAAATTTTAATTACAACAATTCAGGTGAATTTGCGTGCCTCCTCACTAGGATTCGGCACCAAATTCACCTGAATTATCGTAATTAAATTTTTTTGCCATTAACCTACCATCACAGCCATTTCTTGGCTGCCACCTTGGATTTCACATCTCTTTTCATCCTGGCCTTTTTGGGGGCCACACTCTTCTTTACAGCTTGGCTGTTTTGGTTTAGATATCACTTCTTTTTGTAATGCAAGCCACAAAGCCAGTTGTTAACTGGCTTTGGTGCTTCTTCTAACTTGTTTTTTTTCTTTTCTGCAGGATTGTGGAGCAAGGAAGAAATGTTGTGTACAGTTCTTTGTCTGATTAAAATATTTGTATATTTAACAATAAAAGATAATCATACTGTAGGTAATAAGGTGACTTCTTATACATAACTGAACTGTAGCTGAAACTCCCATTGTTTGTAGCTGAACTCTTTTCAGAGTAACTTGTTTCTAGCTGAACTCTCTACATTGTGATTGACACATATTTCTACAGGGTGATTTGTTTGTAGCTGATCCCTATAAGGTAACTTGTATCTAGCTGATCTCTCCACATGGTGATTTGTTTGTAGCTGAACTTTCTACAAGGTGACTTCTTATAGCCGAACTATCTTCACAGTGATCTTTTTCGTAGCTGAACTCTCTACAGGGTGATTTGTTTGTAGCTGAACTCTCTACAGGATGATTTGTTTCTAGCTGATCTCTCTATAGGGTAACTTGTTTGTAGCTGAACTCTCTACAAGATGGATTCTTTGTAGCTGATCTCTCTACAGGGTGAGTTGGTTATAGTTGAACTCTCTACAAGGTGATTCTTTTGCAGCTGAACTCTCTACAGGTTTTTTTTTGTAGCTGAACTCTCTACAAGGTGACTTCTTCTATCTGATCTCTCTACAGTGTGATTTGTTTGCAGCTGAACTCTCTACAAGGTGACATTTTCTAGCTGAGCTCTCCTCTGTTGTTCCTAGCTGATCTCTCTACAGAGTAACTTGTTAGTAAAGCTGAAGTCTTTACATGGTGGATTTTGGTTGTTAAACTCTCTGCTCGAAGACTTGTTTGTAGCAGAACATCTACAGAGTGAATTGTTTGTAGCTGAACTCTCTACAGGGCACATGACTTGTTTATAGCTGAGCTCTCTTCAGTGTGACTTGTAATGTTCTGAATCACTACAGCAATATATTTCTAGCTGAACTCTCTATAGGGTGACTTGCTCCTTGCTGAACTGTCTATAAGATTAACTTTTTTTCAGCTGAACTCCCTACAGAATAACTTGTAATGTAATAGAATTCTATAATGGAGTAAATAAATTAGCTGAATGCTCTATTAGGGTGACTGTTCTATTAGAGTATCTTGATCTCGCATTTGCTACACGGAGTTGGCTTTCCAATCATAACTTAGTGGTTTGTAATACGATTCTTCTGTACTACTGCAAGGACTTTCTATGAAGATTATTCCAGCTATACACCGATTTTCAACTCATTGCTCTACGCGGTTTGCCTAGAAGGCGTGAAAACTAATACTTTTTTATTCATAAAAATCGATCGCGTAATTGTGACACAGGTTGGGTTTTGTGTCATATCTCCATGGTCTTTATCTCGATTCTTTTCAAACCACCAAAAGGCACTCCTACGATGGTTACTCCATCTACATAGCAATTTTCAACTCATTCTATGAAGCGGTTTACCCTGTAGACGTGACAACAAATCGATCTTGTTTTACGCGAATAATCGGACATAACTCTCGAACCATTCATCAAGACACACGGTAGTGTGTCGTGCGGCCCAAGAAGCCGGCGTGCCACACCGTGAGTATATTGACAGAAAGAAAACGTCATTTTCACACTTTTGTATCTCGGTGATACCTTATCCGATTGAAACCAAATTTGCTGCAGAGTTGTCCGCCAGCTAGGGGAGTCTACATTCCAAATTTGAAGGAAATCACTCAAGCCATTTCCGAGATATGAGCGGCCAAAGTTTCGTTTTTTTTCTTAATTTTTTTTCCTTTGTTTTTTCGCACACTTGCAAAAATTGCTATACAACGCAAACGCGTGCTCCGATCGCCTTGAAATTTGGTACACAGAAAGGGAGTCCAAAGGCGAATCCTAGCATCAAATTTGATACAAATCCAATGAATGGCTCAGGAGTTATTACCTATTATTCGGGTAAAACAAGATCGATTTGTTGTCACGACTACAGGGTAAACCGCTTCATGGAATGAGTTGAAAATTGCTATGTAGATGGAGTAACCATCGTAGGAGTGCCTTCTGGTGGTTTGAAAGTAATCGAGATTAAGACCACGGAGATATGATACAAAACCCAACTTGTATCACAATTACGCGATCGATTTTTAGTAATAAAAAAGTATTAGTTTTCACGCCTACTAGGCAAACCGCTAACAGCAATGAGATGAAAATCGGTGTATAGCTGGAATAATCTTCATAGAAAGTTCTTGCAGTAGTATAGAAGAATTGGATTACAAACCACTGAGTTATGATTCGAAAGCCAACTCCGTGTAACAAATGCGAGATCGAGATACTCTAATAGAACAGTCACCCTAATAGAGCATTCAGCTAATTTATTTACTCCATTATACAATTCTATTACATTACAAGTAATTCTGTAGGGACTTCAGCTGCAAACAGTTAATCTTATAGACAGTTCAGCAAGAAGCAAGTCACCCTGTGGAGAGATAAGCTACAATTATATCACTGTAGAGATTCAGAACATTACAAGTCACACTGAAGAGATTTCAGCTATAAACAAGTCATGCACCCTGTAGACAGTTCACCTACAATTAAATCACTCTCTAGAGAATTCAGCTACACACAAGTCACTGTGCAGAGAGGTCAGCTACAAACAAATTACCCTGTAGAGAGATCAGCTACAAACAAAACGCTTTGCAGAGAGTTCAGCTACAAACAAATCAATCTTTAGAGTGATCAGCAACAAACAAATCAACTTGTAGAGAGATCAGTTACACACAAATCAACCTGTAGAGAGATAAGCTAGAAACAAATCACACTGTAGAGAGTTCAACTAAAACAAATCAACCTGCAGAGAGATCAGCTACAAACAAATCACCTTATAGACAGTTCAGCTACAAACAAATTACCCTGTAGAGAGATCGACTACAAACAAATCAACTTGCAGAGAGATCAGCTACACACAAATCAACTTGTAGAGAGATCAGCTACACACAAATCAACTTGTAGAGAGATCAGCTAGAAACAAATCACCCTGTAGAGAGTTCAGCTACAAGCAAATCACCCTTTAGAGAGTTCAGCTACAAACAAATCAACCTGCAGAGAGATCAAATCACCTTATAGAGAGTTCAGTTACAAACAAATTGCCCTGTAGAGAGATCAGTTACAAACAAATCAACCTGCAGAGAGATCAGCTACAAACAAATCACCTTATAGACAGTTCAGCTACAAACAAATTACCCTGTAGAGAGATCGACTACAAACAAATCAACTTGCAGAGAGATCAGCTACACACAAATCAACTTGTAGAGAGATCAGCTACACACAAATCAACTTGTAGAGAGATCAGCTAGAAACAAATCACCCTGTAGAGAGTTCAGCTACAAGCAAATCACCCTTTAGAGAGTTCAGCTACAAACAAATCAACCTGCAGAGAGATCAAATCACCTTATAGAGAGTTCAGTTACAAACAAATTGCCCTGTAGAGAGATCAGTTACAAACAAATCAACCTGCAGAGAGATCAGCTACACACAAATCAACTTGTAGAGAGATCAGCTACAAACAAATCACCCTGAAGAGAGGTCAGCTACAAAACATCACCCTGTAGAGAGATAAGCTATAGACAAATCACCCTGTAGAGACTTCAGCTACAAACAAATCAACCTGCAGAGAGATCAGCTACACACAAATCAACTTGTAGAGAGATCAGCTACAAACAAATCACCCTGAAGAGAGGTCAGCTACAAAACATCACCCTGTAGAGAGATAAGCTATAGACAAATCACCCTGTAGAGACTTCAGCTACAAACAAATCAACCTGCAGAGAGATCAGCTACAAACAAATCACCCTGTAGAGAGATCAGCTAGAAACTAGACACAATGTAAGGAGTTCAGCTACAAGCAAATCACCCTTTAGAGAGTTCAGCTAAAACAAATTAACCTGCAGAGAGATCAGGTACAAACAGATCACCTTATAGATAGTTCAGCTACAAACAAATTACCCTGTAGAGAGATCAGCTAGAAACTAGACACAATGTAAGGAGTTCAGCTACAAGCAAATCACCCTTTAGAGAGTTCAGCTAAAACAAATTAACCTGCAGAGAGATCAGGTACAAACAGATCACCTTATAGATAGTTCAGCTACAAACAAATTACCCTGTAGAGAGATCGGCTACAAACAAATTAACCTGCAGAGAGATCAGCTACACACAAATCAACTTGTAGAGAGATCAGCTACAAACAAATCACCCTGTAGAGAGATCAGCTAGAAACTAGACACAATGTAAGGAGTTCAGCTACAAGCAAATCACCCTGTAGAGATTTCAGCTGCAAACAAATCACCCTGTAGAGAGATCAGCTAGAAACTAGACACAATGTAAAGAGTTCAGCTAGAAGAGGTCACCTTATAGAGAGTTCAGCTACAAAGAAACCATCATGTAGAGAGTTCAGCTGCAAACAAATCACTCTGTATAGAGTTCAGCTAGAAAAAGTCACCTTGTAGAGAGTTCAGCTACAAAGAAACCATTATGTAGAGAGTTCAGCTGCAAATAAATCACTCTGTATAGAGTTCAGCTAGAAAAAGTCACCTTGTAGAGAGTTCAGCTACAAAGAAACTGCCATGTAGAGAGTTCAGCCTCAAACAAATTACGGTGTAGAGAATTCAACTACAAACAAATCGCCCTGTAGAGGGATCAGCTAGAAGAAGTTACCTTGTACAGAGTTCAGCTACAAAGAAACCATCATGTAGAGAGTTCAGCTACAAAGAAAGCACCATGTAGGAAGTTTAGCTGCAAACAAATCACCTGTAGAGAGTTCAGCTAGAAACAAATCACCCTGTAGAGAGATCAGCTAGAAGAGGTCACCTTGGAGAGAGTTTGGCTACAAAGAAACCATCATGTAGAGAGTTCAGCTACAAAGAAATCACCCTGTAGAGAGTTCAGCTAGAAGAAGTCACCTTGTAGAGAGTTCAGCTACAAAGAAACCATCATGTAGAGAGTTCAGCTACAAAGAAACCACCATGGATGTAGAGAGTTTAGCTGCAAACAAATAACCTAGCTGTAGAGAGTTCAGCTAGAAACAAATAACCCTGTAGAGAAATCAGCTAGAAGAGGTCACCTTGTAGAGAGTTCAGCTACAAAGAAACCATCCTGTATATAGTTCAGCTATATTTTAAGTCACCCAGTAGAGAGATCAGCTGCAAAAAAATATCCTGTGGGGAATAATGGGCATGTAATAAATATATGTATATAATTTGTATAAAATAAAATCAAAAATAATTGAAGTATTAAAAATCTTCTTTAATTTCTTTTTTTCTTCCTGTGGTAAAGAAAAAAACACATGGGTTAAAAAGCCCCAAAGCCAGCCATAGGCCAGCTTTGCAGTATACAAATACAAAAAGAGGTGATATCTAATCAAAAACAGCCAAGCTGTAAAAAAAGGTGCGGCCCCCAAAAAGGCCATGGTGAAAAAAGATGTGAAATCCAAGGTGGCGACCAAGAAATGGCTGTGATGGTAGGGTAATGGTTAAATTTTAATAACGACAAGTCAGGTGAATTTTGTGCCGCTTGGTCTTGGCACCAAATTCACCTGAATTGTCGTTATTAAAATTTAACCATTAACCTACCATCACAACCATTTCTTGGCCACCACCTTGGATTTCACATCTTTTTTCACCATGGCCTTTTTGGGGGCAGCACCTTTTCTTACAGCTTGGCTGTTTTTGATTAGATCAGATTTACACCAAATTTGATGCTAGAATTTTCCTGTGAACTCCCTTTCTGTGTGCTAAATTTCAAAGTGATCGGAGTACGCGTTTGCATTTTATAGCAATTGTTGCAAGCGTGCGAAAACAGGAAGAAGAAAAAAAGTGAAACTTTGGCAGCTTGTATCTCAGAAATGGCTGGTGTGATTTCCTTCACATTTGGTATGCAGACTCCCCTAGCTGGCGGGCAACTCTATAGCAAATTTGGTTCCAATCGAATAAGGGATCACCGAGATACAAAAGTGTGAAAATGACTTTTTCTTTCTTCCTGTCAATATACCCACGGTGTGCGTGCTGGCTTCTTGGGCCGCATGACACACTATCGTGTGTCTTGATAGATATTTGTAGGAGTATTTATTCGTTTTGTGTTGTTATGTACACTTTATGGCATTTGTACAATGTTATGTGGTAGATATTTGCACAAGTGTTTATTTGTTTGGTGTTGCTCTATGGCTTTGTGGAAAATGTTGTTGTGGTACAATTAGGGAAAAAGTAGGCAGTAGAGCTAGGTGTGGTGGAAGGGTGGTGTGTATAACTAGGAAAATATTGTAATTATAGTCATGACTCATGTGTTTTTGTATGTATACATGCACACATATGAAATCCATGATAAGTACTGATTTTCACTCTGGGGGTGTGCACTGCTCGAATCTGCAAAATGCATACCACCCAGGGTGTTGCCACACCAATCAACATGTTAATAAGCATAGAAAAAGTATACATTAGATGGGATGGCTTTAACTACTTTAATTTAATGGGGAAGGTTTATCTTTCCAAAGATATTATGATAAATCAGTTATATTCTTCAATTAAACACTTAAATGCAGTTCAGTGAGAGCAAAATACATGGACAAAAATCTGTTAAAGCTATGGTGTTTTAGAAAGTGGTTTGTTAATTGTGGAATTTCTATAAGGAAAATGTTTCAGCAAAATTATGCCTAGTGAAGTATTTCTTAGTTGCATTGTTTCACTTTGTCTAAGTGCTTTATGATGAAAATTAAGGGTCCAAATGTGTGACTGCTTATTAGTTATCATGCCATTGTAGATTATAATCAAGTAATGATTATGGATATATTAACAGTAAGACGGTTATGCGTTGCAGACTAAGTTTGCATATTTCTTAGTATGAGTTTGTATTAGAAGTGTATGCAGATGCAATAAGCATGCACATTAATTTTACATGGATGGTTGCTACCATATAGGTTATCATGCAGTGCATATAATTATATAATTATACTGAACTTTGGGGCGTAAACATGCACACACACACACGTATGCATTTATTAATTGTTGTTCCATCAAATACATTTCTAATACCCGAGCTTCTACATCTTCAGGAATATTTTAGAGCATGTGTTTGGGTATAGAACGTGATCATTTTATACCAAAGCAGATGACTTTCAAAGTACATAAGTTGTAGTTATATCACAGCAGGAGTAGTCAGGCAAACTCCACATATCCAAACTAGCCTAGTTAAGTAAAAGGACATCAGTTACTAGAAATTGGCAGCAAGTTTCAAAACGTTTTATCCTTTTGTAGAATTAAATCTATGAATGTTTCTGCTTGTATGGCTGTGCTCGTTTATATGTGGTCAAGTAAATCATGTGCAATATACATTACAGATAGCTGCAAATAAGATCATATATCAAACATATCAAGGGATTGAGAATATTAAGATGGAAATTGTTCGGGATAGCTATCCATGTTTTAGAGTGACAGTGGCTCACATACACCAAAAAGCTCAACTGAACCCCAGTTTTGGCATATGTGTTCAAAGTGAGGATTTGCTGACCATTCATGTACCAGGAGGTATGCTATATGGTCTTATTCTTGTTATATGGTTTTCTTACTTTGTCCATACTATATCTACAAGTAGAAGGAATGTTAAGCTGGATTAGGGATCAAAGAACAAAAAACAGGGAAAAAAGGGAACAACTAAAAAGTTTTGAAACAAGGGAGGTTGCCTATACCTACAGATATACTAGTAGACATCTAATCCCTACTCTTCAGTCTATAACCATGACTGAATTAAGGATTACATGTCCACTATTATATATGCAGGAATAGGCTACCTCCCTTGTTTCACAATTTTTTAGTTGTTTCCTTGTTTTCCTTCTTTTTTGTTCTTTGATCCCTAATCCAGCTTAAAATGCTAATTTTTCCCTCTACTTGTTTGTTTACTTATTTGTAACACAATTATGACTACTGAATCTACGTGTAGTCATGTGTGCCACATTAAAAGAAAGAATGGCACAAGGCATTCTATAAAATAATTTTGTGTCAAAACGCATACCCCAATAATCAATTATGCACTTAAAGGTGAGGCGGCCATATGGTTCATTAGTAGCCATACTCCACTCATTACGCAGTGTTACAAGTGAAGAACAGTACAAGAAACTTCTCCGCAATGAATGCAGTCACTATGGATAATGCGGGCGAAAAGCATGACACAGCCAGAGGGAAGCCGTATTGCGCTATCGCAAATTGACACCTTGTGTTATCAGTGAAAAGAACTGGAATGAAAAGGAGGACAAAGGTAAGTCCATGATACATGCACTGTATGTATTGCAGTTGGCGAAATAACACGTCTCAGGATGAAGCGACATCAAACAGTTAAAAAAAAAGCCCATAGCCGTATCCACTGTTGAGTTATGCTTGGCTAAAGGCATCAGTTAGTTAGTCAGTAGAAACTTCATTTGAATAGGAGATTTTTAAAATTCCTTAGAAGCTTGTTGGAAGGGTTTGGGGCCACTTTAAAGGAATTTTGGGTTTGGCTATGCCTAACCAATACTGCCAAGCTGTTATGAAGGAAATTTGAGGCTGGTTTTAGGGTGATATTTTTGGCAAGAAATCCTAAAACTGCTTGTTCCCTAATACTACTATACTGTATGATATTACAAGTGGAAGAAAAATTTAGAATTTTAAGTTTGATTAGCTAAACTAGTAAAACAAGGGAGTAGCTTAAAAAAGTGAAACGAGGAAACTGCATGCCTATAGCTACCTATGTACTAATGGATATTTAATCCCTAATTTAGTCATGGTAGCTACCTGCAATTTTACTAGTAAACATTTTCTCCCTTACTTCAGTCTATACCCATACTGAAATAAGGATTAAATGTCCAGTAGTATATCTGCAGGCGGCTATATGCAGCTTTCTTGTTTGACTATATTTTACCTATTCCTTGTTTCATTACCTTTAATTTATCTTTGATTCCTAATACATAATAGTTAGAGACCTACCATGAGGATCTTTGTGATTGTAAAACCCGAGGAGCCAAAGTTTTTAAAAGCTATGAAGATCTGAGTGGGTGGTCTCTAACTCACTTAGAAAACAGTGAGGGTGTATCATGTCATCATATTTTGCGCAAAATACAAATCCATAATCACTTTCTACATTGCTATATATAAGAGGAGGCTCACTGATCTGCTCTGCCTCCTGAGGGAGGTATACACTGTATTACTAATGAACCTGTACATACTGCATTAAAATAAAGAATGGCACCTAGCATAGCATAAAATTAGTTTTGTGTGTGAACATGCCCCAACCATCACTACTGAAAGATGAAGTGGCCATTATACTTTTCTTTAGTTATGTTCTGCCTAGGGCTGCACGATACTATCGATTCTGCGATAGTATCGATACCTAATTTGGTATTGCGAAGGTAAAAATGAGTATCGCCAGTATCGGGTAGATTTAATTAAGGGCACGTGATGAAATTCACTTGTGTCAAAATGGCATCTGAGCAGTCAGACACGTTAAAACGTGTGAATCTCACTCCGCTTACTGGTACCATTAGTCATGCCTGGCAGTATTTCGGTTTTAAAACGAAAGAAGGAAAGGCTGTGTAGCCATCAGAGGTTAGTTTTCGAATGTACTTGTATTGTGTTATGGAATGTGGTTCGCGCGTTCATCCAGTAAATACTACTACTAAACCTAGTATGCTTAGTCGCTAGACAAAACATCTTGTACTAAATATAACAATTGTTTCATGCTCTCGTAGACGCGAGCCGACTCCATATTAGTACCATTCCATGCCAGCCTGTGGTGCTAAGACTCATAGTCTGCATAGCTCGCTAGTTACATTTTCACTGTTCTTTACAGGTGTTTTGTGACTGTGTGAGCCCATTTGCCAGTTGAAATATTGTGATAATACTACAAACTTATTCAAGCATTTGCAAATGTGCCATCCACGTATTTATAGTTGTACAAAGAAGGCAAGGCAGGATAAAGCTAAGTCATTGGCGAATGGTAGCTCTTCTTTACCTAGTAAGAGTATTACAGAATGTTTTGTAGCTCATGAAAAGTACAAGAGTGATAGTCCACATGCCAAGGAGCTCACTAATGCAGTGGAGTACTTCATAGCAAAAGATTTAATGCCAACCAGTGTAGTTCAAGGTGATGGATTCCACAAGTTGTTGGAGAAGCTCGATTCTCGTTATAAATTACCAAGCCGAAAGACCTTTTCAGACAGAGTAATTCCTACCATGTATAACAATACCAAAGATATCAAAGGTTTAAATGATGCCAAATATGTTGCTGTTACTAGTGATTGCTGGACAAGCAGGGTCATCCAGAGTTATATCAGTATAACTTCACATTTTTTTGAAAACCAAATTGGACTGAAAGTTTGAACACTTTGTTTTAGAAAGTAGGGAACTACCTGGGAGTCACACTGCTGAACACCTTGCAGAAACCATCAAGGAGTGTTTACATGATTGGAATATTGAAGAATCGAAAATCAGTTGCATAACAGTCGATAACGCTTCTAATATTATATAAGTTGAACAGGTATTGGAATGGCCATTCTTACCTTGTTTTGGTCACACGCTTAATTTGGCAGTGAAGGCTGGCCTTGCCATACCTAGGGTGCAAAAAGTCATTTCAAAATGCTCAAACATAGTAACACACTTCAGAAGATCTAGTAAAGCAATGTACACTTTTAAACAAAAACAAGTTGCTCTAGGCCTCCCAGAGCATTCATTGATACAAGATGTCGAAACATGGTGGAACTCTACATACAGGATGATGGAACGTATTTGTGAACAGCAGGCATCGGTTTGCGCTGCTTTAGTCAATCTCAAAAGAGTTGACCTCATGCTACAAGGTGATGATATCAAAATCATGGAAAAGATGATTGACATTCTAAAGCCATTTTTTCAGATAACAGAAAGTGTTAGTGGAGAAAGCTATGGTACATTATTATCAATCAAGCCTCTTCTTCATCACCTTCTCAAAGATGCTCTGAATCCAACAAGTGATGATCCAAGTGTGATTAAGCATCTGAAGGAAGCAGTCAAGAAGAACCTTGAGCAACGTTACCAATCTGCTGAAGTATCTAGATTACTTGATGTTGCTTGCTTTTTGGATCCCCATTTCAAAGAGCTTCCCTTTGTCTCTGTTACAGAACGTTCAACAATACATGATATAGTTTGAGATGATGCTGCTGCACTTTACACTGAGTTATCATCACAGTCTAAAGATGACGTATCCATTGTGTCAGTCACTTCAACATCTGACTGTGATGATTCTGGGCCACCTAGGAAAAAACAAAGACCAGTGCAGAAGCTGTACGAACAATACTAGCAGACATGTTCCAACAATCTAATAACAATACAAAAGAAATAGAACCTCAAGATGTGGCTGAATCAGAAATTGTCAATTACTTAAGGGAAAAGCCAGTGTCAGTGAATTCTGACTCTAAGGAAAACAAAACTGATCCACTAGAATGGTGGAAGGATAATAGTTCTCGATATAAGCTTTTGTCTACTTTGGCTGCAAAATACCTATGTGTTCCAGCCACCAGTGTTCCCAGTGAGAGAGTTTTCAGCTGTACTGGGAACATTGTAAACTCTAAACGAACATGTATACATCCAGAAAACATTAATATGTTATGTTTTTTACACAACAATTTGTAACTTACTATTGTTGTACTGACATTATTGTAAGCATTACAGTTTTCAGCTAATAATTGATACCTAAAGTATATTGTGATACCAAAGTAATGGTATCGTGATATGCAAACTTTGGGTGGTATCGCACAGGCCTAGTTCTGCCCATTGCACAGCATTATGCATGAAGAAATGTCCTTACATTCAATCCAATTGCTACAGAAAATAAGATAAGAGTGATAGTCAGCCAAAGGGAAGCTGTATTGCACTACTGCAAATTGACACCTGTGTGCTGTCAGTAAAAGAACTGGACTACAAAGGAGGACAAATATAAGATGCGTGCACTGTACATACTGTTGTATGCCAAAAGCTACTTGTCAGGCTGAAGTGTCATCTAGCAGTGTAAAATTCATGCTCATTGCCTTAACCATTATTGAATTATGGTTGTCTGAAGACATCAGGCAGGTAGGTGGAAGGGTAGGCAGGTAGGCATGCAGGCATGCAGGCAGCATGGCTGGCAAATAATATTCGAGTTTATGGATTTTTCTCTGTAAGTGTTTTCTTGTTTTTAATGATGTAATTGAAGCTGAATGGAGTTAGACTATTCCATAAAGTGATCTTCTCAGTGTATGATATTTCCATGATTTTAGATGTGGCTTTTTTAGCAGACCTACTAAACAGTACAATAATACTGTTTGTTAATATGAAGAAAAATTACTTCAAAACAGCCAAGCTGTAAAAAAAGGGTGCAGCCCTCAAAAAAGCTAGGATGAAAAAGATGTGAAATCCAAGGTGATGGCCAAGAAATGGCTGTGATGGTAGGTTAATGGCAAAAATTTTTATAATGACTATTCAGATCAATTTTTGTTGCCTCCTCACCTGAATTTTCATTATCAAAAAGTTTGCCAGTAACTTACTATCACTGCCACCACATCCACCACTTTGAATTTCATGTCTTTTGCTTTTCTGGGAGCCACATGGTTTTCTACAGCTCGACTGTTTTGGATTAGATACTGTGGGGCTTCTTTAACCTGTCCTTTTTTCTTTGCTACAGAAGGAAAGAACAGATCTAAAGCAGATATTTATACTTGTGAATTATTTTTGATTATTATTCATCAGTAAATATACGAATTTTATTACATGGAGTCTTCTCAACAACTTAACTTGTTTGTAGCTGATCTCTCTACAGTGTGACTTGAAATGTAGCTGAATCCTCTACAGTGGTTTGTTTGTAGCTGAACTCTCTACAGGGTGATGTATTGGTAACTGAACAGAGTGACTTGTTTGCAGCTGAACTTTCTACATGGTGACATGAAATGTGGCTGAATTTGCAAAAGGGTATATTTACATGCCAGCAAACAAAATGATATAACACTTGACTCTATATACTGATTGACTTGCTCTTAGTATCACAATGCAGTCAGATACTGCAGCCACACTCATGGAAAATTTGGGCAATTGCATGCAATGATATAAAAGTTATGAAGTTTCAAAGTGGTCAAATTTTATGTGTGAAAAACAGTACCTTTTTGCAAAATGTAGCTAACTCAACTTTTTAGAGGTGATCTTCTCTACACAGTGAGTTGTTTGTATATAGATAAATTCTATACAGGGTGATTTACGTACATGGCGAATTGACATGTAGCTGAACTCTATACAGGGATACTTTTTCTTGGTTGAACTTTCTACAGGGTAGTTTGTTTCCTGCTGCACATGGTGATTTTAAATTTAGCTGAACTTTCTACAGGATGAGTTGTTTCTCTCTCTACAGGGTGATCTGTTTCTAGCTGAACTCTGTACATGGTGACTTAAAAATATAACTGAACTCTCTATAGGGTATAACTCCTAGCTGATCTTTCTACAGTATGAATTTTTCTAGCTGAACTCTCTACAGGGTGACTTGTTTTTAGCTAAACTTTCTACAGAGTGACTTGTTTCTAGTTGATCTCTCCGCGTAGTGACTTGAAATTTAGCTGAACTCTCTACAGGGTGACTTAAAATGTAGCTGAACTCTCTGCATGGCGACTTGTCAAACTCACTACAGGGTGACTTGTTTCTAGCTGAATTCTCTACATGATGACTTGAAATGTAGCTGAACTCTCTACAAGGTGATTTGTTTGTAGCTAAACTCTCTATGTATACTGACTTGAAATTTATCTCAACTCTCTACATGGTGACTTGTTAAACTCACTACAGGGTGACTTGTTAAACTCACTACAGGGTGACTTGTTTCTAGCTGAATTCTCTACATGATGACTTGAAATGTAGCTGAACTCTCTACAGGGTGATTTGTTTGTAGCTAAACTCTCTATGTATACTGACTTGAAATTTAGCTCAACTCTCTACATGGTGACTTGTTGAACTCACTACAGGGTGACTTGTTTCTAGCTGAATTCTCTACATGATGACTTGAAATGTAGCTGAACTTTCTACAAGGTGATTTGTTTGTAGCTAAACTCTCTATGTATACTGACTTGAAATTTAGCTCAACTCTCTACATGGTGACTTGTTGAACTCACTACAGGGTGACTTGTTTCTAGCTGAATGCTCTACATGATGACTTGAAATGTAGCTGAACTTTCTACAAGGTGATTTGTTTGTAGCTAAACTCTCTATGTATACTGACTTGAAATTTAGCTCAACTCTCTACATGGTGACTTGTTGAACTCACTACGGATTGACTTGTTTCTAGCTGAATGCTCTACATGATGACTTGAAATGTAACTGAACTCTCTACAAGGTGATTTGTTTGTAGCTAAACTCTCTATGTATACTGACTTGAAATTTAGCTCAACTCTCTACATGGTGACTTGTTGAACTCTCTACAGGGTGACTTATTTCCAACTGATCTCTCTACAGGATGACTTGTTTCTTACTGATCTGACTTATTACTAGCTGAACTGAATTGTTTCTATCATAAACGATTTCTCTACAAGGTGACTTGCTTATAGCTGGTCTCTCTATAGGGTGACTTATTTTAAACTCTACATGGTGACTTGAAAATTGTAGTTGAATGGTTGTAAAAGTATAATAATCACATGTACAGGTGGATGGTAGTGTGCATACATAATAAGTGATAGACACGTGTTGGTTGTTTTTTAGACTTATTCTATAGATATTATAGTGGCGACGAGGATGGTGACAATCACTATCGGTCGTCTTGATGAACTGGACATCGACAAGGATGATTCGAACTGTTATATTGAAAGAATGGAACAAATTTTTGTTGCCAATCATGTTCCCAATGCCACGAAGGCTGCTGTATTTTTGTCAGCAATTGGGGCAAGAGCATATGAATTGCTACGAAACTTGCTAGCACTAGACCCACCCAAGAACAAGTGATTCAATGAATTAGTGATGATACTTCATTCTCATTTGAAGCCAAAACTACTTGTCATAGCAGAAAACTACAAGTTCTACAAGCAAACACAATGAAAAGACAAAAGTGTGGCAAATTACATCGTAACACTGAAACAATTTTTGAGACATTGTGAGTTTGATGCTTTTCTAATGACACCCTCCGTGATCAGTTTGTCTGTGTACTCTGTCAACAATCAGCCCAAAAGAAGTTACTGACCGAAGAGAATCTCACATTTCAGAGAGCTTGTGAAATTGCTCAGGTAATGGAATTGGAGGAGAGAAATGCTGGTCAGCTACAGACCTCAGATAGTGGTCCTCAGGAGGTGCAGGCAGTGAGTGAGAGATACATACTTAAGAAACAGTCATACAACCATGCAAATGAAACACCACAAACAGGAAGACAAGCCAAGAGCTGTTATTGGTGTGGCGGGATGCACAGAGTAGAGGCCTGCAGATTTAGATCAGAGAAATGTAGAAAATGTGGAAAGATAGGCCACATACGTAGCAAAAAAAAATGTCGCACAAGAGAGTCTGCAAATCAAGTTACCGATCGTGACAGTGATAGTAATTCTGAAAACCAGGTGACAGACCTAGATGCTGAGAGTGATACCAATTTGAATGGTGTTGTTTCTACCTAGTCAACGAAGGCAGGATACCTGGTTATCATAGCCGTAGGAGGGCACATGCAGCTTGACATTGGCGAAGCTGCCCTGATGGAAACTAAACCGATGAAGAGTTATTCTGGGGACAAACTGTGACTGCTGGGGAAGATACGTGTTCCAGTCAGATATGAGTTGCAAACAGCTACTTTACCACTGGTAGTAGCAAAGTACCTTTACTAGGAAGAAACTGACTAGAGCACATCAAGTTAAATTGGGCTGAGGTATTTGCAGTGCAACAATAAAATCCGGTGAACAACCTCATTCTTAGGAATTCCAAGTTGTTTGAAGCTAAGATGGTGAGGGTAAAATCACTAGTATGAAAGCATATTACTCTAGAAGAGCAAGCTCAACCAGTGTTTTGGAAGGCTTGACTGGTACCATATGCCCTCAAGAAACCATTAGATGACAAGTTGAATGAAATGGAAAGAAAAGGAGTACTGATCAAAATAGACCATAGCAGTTGGGCATCTCCAGTGGTTCTTGTACTGAAGCCAGACAAGAGTATCCGGATGTGTGGAGATTATAAAGTCAGCAAAAATCCTTGGGTCAAGACAGATGGATATCCATTGCCTACGGTGCAAGACCTATTCACTACTCTAGCTGGGGAAAGTTTTTATTCAAAAAGATAAACTTGAAGCAAGCTTACCAGCAAATAGAAGTGGATGGAAGTTTGCAAGAATTTCTCACAATAAACACCCACAAAGGCCATTACCGATACACAAGATTGCCTTTTGGTGTTTCCAGTGCACCATTCATTTTCAAGCTACCATGGATCAAATTTTGCATGTTTAAAGAATACCATTTGTTACATGGATGACATATTGGTATCAGGTGTTTATGAGTCTGAGCATCTACAGAATGTAGAACAGAAATTTCAAACTAGAGGGATTAAAGTTAAGTACAGATTTTTGTAACAGGGTGTTGAGTATCTGAGACACAAAATTAATGCAACAGGACTCCACCCCACCCCAGACAAGTTCCAGGTGTTTGTGGATGCCCCTGAACCTTCAAATTTAAGTGAGTTAAAATCTTTCTTAGGGTTGAACTATTATGGCCGTTTCTTGTCAAATTTGTCTACTATGGTACAGTCAGTTGTTGTGTAAGTGGTCTTGGTCCCCAGAATGTACAAAAGATTTTCAAAGACACCAAAGAGGCTTTACTAGACAGTTTACGAATGGCTCAGGGCATGAAGTGCCTGCATGCTATTTGGAATTACATGAGGAAGGTGAAGTTGAAATATCAACATGTATTTGGCACAAATACAAGGATGTGACAGCCATTTTGAAGTCTATACACGTGACAAAATAATTAAAATGATGACAAATGACCGTCCCACTATAAAAGTGCCACGCGGTTGAGTTCCATTGGTTTCATTGTAGTTCTTGATTTGTGACTTTCACAATGCAGTGACCTACAACTCTTCAGCTGGAAATTGTGCAGGTGAACCTAACAGAGAAACTGGAGAAAATATACCAATTAGTAATTTAAAAACAGGGTGTGGTGGGAGGTACATGTTGATATTTCAACTTCACCTTCCTCATGTAATTCCAAATAGCATGCAGGCACTTCGTGCCCTGAGCCATTTGTAAATTACATTTCGGAAGGCTCCATTTCATATCAACATGTATGGTTTGAAGCACTATGGGATGCCAAAATGTTTGTGCCAAACTTAGTTTTGTCATCCCCATCCAAATTCCTATAATAAAACTTCTGGAAGGTGCCTTCTAAAGACCAGTCTGCAGCCTCCTGTATCTGCTTAGTTGTATCACCTACTCCAGCTGCTTTAGAACAGGCAGTTCCTCGCACAGAGTGTGACTTGAAAATGCTGATATCTATCCCAGCATCCTTCATAGTCTCCTTAAGCCACCTGGAAATTGTAGAGGAGGTCACTGGGTTGTGCTTCCCAATCCAAGAGAGGAACAAGCAAATTTTTGGCTTAGATGATTGCAAATCTCTAAATTCCTTGGTACACTATTCATAAGCCCTTAGTGTCACTACTGGACATAATATAGGGTGATCCTTGAAGCACGGAAAGAAATAATCTGGTATTTGCTTAGATGACCTGTTCTGCTTTGCTAAATGAGTTGGTCAGAATGTCACCCCATCTGACCGATAAGACCTCCAGTGCACATTCAGGTTGGACAGGTCAGCTAATCGAAAAGGTCTAGTCAAGGCTAACAACATTACAGTCTTAAGTGTTAGTTGCCTAAGGGTCAGTCCCTCATTGTTACCCAAACTCTTGAGGTAGTTAATTACTGCACCTACATCACAAAAGGATGAATATCTAGGCATGAGTGGTGTTTGATGAAAAGCACCCTTCAATAGTCTTGCAACTGCGGGATGAGTTCCAACACTGACTCCATCCACCACTTCATGTACTGAAGATATTGCTGAGCAGTCACAATTAAGAAACTGATATTGGTAGCCCTGAGAGGAAAGGTCAGCCAGGAAGTTTATGACATCTGCTATAGGTCCTGACAGGGGATTTATACCCTGCTGATGACACCAGCTAGCCCATTTAGCAAAGGAGGAACTGTAGCTGGAGTTACTCTTGTCTCTCCATGAGGTGAGCATAAGGCTCGAAGCCTCTGAAGAAAATCCCTGTGATGAGTAGGATTGCCTGAGATAGGCCAGGGGATCAGTTGGGGCACTCCCTGTTTCATGAGGAAGTCCTGACCTATTGGTGTCACTACCAGATCTGACAGGGTCGGTAGAATCAGAGGGTAATCCTCCAGGAGTTCTAGCACTACTGATCCAAGATTGGGTTTTCCACAAGGGCGTTATTAACACCAATCAAGCTGATTGTATTTTCACCTTGGTAAGGCAATGATGGATCAAGCACCAAGGTGGGTTTGCATAGCCCTGCTGTTGAGACCAATCCTGCATAAAGGTATCTGTTGCTGCTGCTTCTGGGTCTGCTCTCCAGCTGTAAAACAGGGGGAGTTGCTTGGTCAGGCGAGAGGCAAATAAGTCCACCTCTAGGGGCCCCAGCTTCTCTCGTATTCTCTGAAACACACTTGGGTTCAGCATCCAATCGTAATGGTCTCGAACTGAGTGAGATTCCTGGTCCAAGGTGACCCAGGAGGTGTTCTGCAGTGAGTGTGATGTTCCTGGACATTCACCAGGTCCACACTGTGATTGCTAATTGGCACAAGAGGGTGGAGGTAGTGCCTCCCTTCTGGTTGATGTATGTTACTGCCGTTACATTGTCCAAACGGAGAAGAATTGTTGTATTCGTCCAATATTTCCCGAATTCTTGGAGAGCTAAAAATTCTGCCAGCAGTTCCAGGTAATTGATGTGATGTTCCTCTCCTCTGCTGACCAAACACCTCCTGTTCGAGTCTGACCATTCAGTACTGCACCCGAGCCCTTGCTGGATGCATCAGACTCTATTGTCACAGACGGGACTGTTGGTGCAATGGGGTTTGACACGAACTTCCTGTCCAGGGATAGCCACCAGGACAGATCGGCTCTGCTTAATGGGTTCAGCTGTATTACAGTATCGAACTTCCCCTTCACCCCTTTCTGTGTGTGATTTGTCGGGTGCAAAGAATTCATCAGAGACTGCAGTGCTCTGTAATGAAGGGGAGCTAATGGCAATGCTCGCATGGTAGCAGTTGCTTTATCTACAATTTGGGCTATCTCCCTCACTGACATTGATGTCTGGGCCAACAGTCTGCGGGAATCTTGTTGGGTCTACTGGATCTACGGGCATCTACTGGCTTCATAAGTTTGGTGAAAACCCTCGGTGCATATGACAGGCAGAATGGTAGACAGGTGAACTTGTACCATTTGTGCTCCCTTGGAAGGTGGGAAATGATTGATGGTCTGGGTGGATTGGGACCTGCAGGTATGCATCCTTTAGGTGCATTTTGGCCATCCAGTCCCCTTGCTGGAGGAGGTCTGGAAGGAGGTGAAGGCCCTCCATCTTGAAGTGCTCCATCTTCACGAATTTGTTGAGGCCCTTCAGATTTATCACTGGCCTCTGACGTCTATCCTTCTTCTCCACCAGGAAATCTGGGACACATAATTGTCTGGTGATAGATGGGTCTCCACTATTACTCCTTTGTCCAGTAACTCTGCAACCTCTGCTGTTACTAGGGTTGCATTCTCCTTTGTGGTATGTATTTGATGTGGCATGTGGGTCTGGCACGGTACACTTATTAAGTCCAGTTGGTAACCAGCCACAGTTTGTAATACCCACTGATTTTGAGTCAACACTTCCCAGTTTGGTAGGAAGTGTGACACTCGCCCAGCGAATTTTTGGCAGCTTATTAACAGGTTCATGTTGTTTATGAGAGCCTGTATGTGATGTGCTTGTGAACCCTGTAACTGAATATTGGTCACAACATTTAATGAATGATTTTGCACATAAGATAAATCGCGCACATGACTTATTAATTGTCATTTCTTTGATGACTGTTTCTGGGAAGTTTTGCTGTTGCTGGGTTACAATCCCCTCTGCTTGTAATAGCCGCTGTAGTGGGCGCCACCCCTGCGACCTTTGTTTCTTTGAGAGTGGCCCTTGTGAAAATCCAGGTGAGGCTTTTCTATGCCCAGGGTCTTAGTTAAGGCTGCAGCTGCTTCCAGCCTCTCCCTTGCCAGTGTGCCAAAGTTCTCGCCGAACAGCATAGGAGCAGCATCCTTGAAGTCCCAATCTCTCACCAAGTCCTTCAAACGAGGTTTCATCTGTGTGAGTAGAGCTTTCCTGTGAGCAACTGTGTTGTGGGCATTGGCATTGCCCAACAACTGAAGGGATGTCTGAATCGGTCCGATCACTTCGGTTGGTAACTCCAGCTTCTCTGCTCTCTTCAGAACATACACTAGTGGGTTTACTGCGTTCAGCCCAAAATTCTGAAGTCGACTCGCAGCTCTGTCCGTACGGTGAGCCGCTACAGGAATACTGTACGGAAGAAAACTTTGGCGATCAAAAAGTTTTGCGAATTTACAATAGTGGAATTCTGGCGAATAAAAGTTTGGCGAATCAATAATTAGCTTCGTGATTCTAATTAAAGCTTAAAACGTAAGCTCCGCATGTGCCGTTTGTGCCCAGGTGCAAGTGTGATTCCGTTTTGTGATTCAGCGAAGTTGACAACAATGCGATTTTCTGTGCAGTCTATGATTCATGGCTATCATAAATATAAAATTATTTGGGAGAATCCAAGCATTGGTGGAAGTTTGATCTGCGAACAAGAGATTGGCAATTGCTATGACAGCCATGCCGTGGCAGTTAAGAAAACCATTGAAGGAGACATTATAACTGTTGGGTACGTCCCAAGAAAAATTTCTGCAATATGTTCGATATTCATCAGGCGTGGTGGTAGTATTGTCTGCTTCGTAAGTGGTTCCCATAGATACTTGTCTGATTTGCCACAAGGTGGACTTGAAATACCTTGCATTTTGAAGTTCGCTGCGAGTAATTTAAATGAAGCAGGCAAGGTGAGATGACAGATAGAATCTACATTACAAACATGTACTTCCGAGTGTACCGGTACTACAACTCTGTCAAGCAAAGTTGTTGCACCAATGATGAGTAACCAAAGTGAAGATCAGTCTTCAAGCTCTACACCCATTGACAGTGATATTCCAATTGATCCTCTGGCTTCGATGTTAAAGATAGATGACTGTATATCAGATCTGAGTGTAGATATTACAGAGAGTTGTAGAGTTGACGAACCACTAGCCAAAAAGCAAAAGATATTTGATGCTGAGAAAATCATCATGGGAGAAGAGCTCTCAGATATTGAAATCAATTATGCTCAACGATTACTAAAGGAGAAGCATCCAAAGATTAATGGGCTACATACAACATTGTAGAAAGGAAAAATTCCAGAAATTGAGGATAGTGTTCAGATTGTACATTGTTCAACAAGACACCATTGGATAACTGTTTCTACAAGCTTGCATCTTCATGCATCAGAATGCCTTCAGCACATGACATGACTACTGTGGTATTAACAGCTGTTCCAGTAGATCTCATATAGGTGACATTTTCTCTGACTTGCTTATCCAGTTCTTCTCCTATCTTCAGGGGACGGCCATTTTTTTTCAAAGAAAATTTTTTAAACTCTTTTTCACTGGGAACATCACCCTTGACTTGCAGATACTCTTTGATACAAGTTCTTTAGCCGACGAATGCTATTTTCATTCAGCCGCTTCAACAGTTCTGGATATTTCTTTGCGAAGAACTTCATGGCAGTTGTTGTCCCATATTCCGCAGCCCTCCGGGAAACTAGCAGTTTTTGAGCTGACGTTAGTTTCTGATATGGCCCTCTGCTGCCTTTCTTACAATCGGCTGACATATCTATTACGTCAGCAACTCGTTCGTTTGCCGAAGCAATCGCTCCCGTCGGAATTGATGAGCTTAATGGCCCTGTAGGATCTGGTAAAACACTTGCAGAAGGACGAACCTTACTGTAAGTATGCTTAAGAATCTTAGAATTTGGCAGTCAAAAACTTTGGCGAATCGTTATTGATTCGCCAAATTCGCCAAAGTTTTTGATTGCCAAAGTTTTCTTCCGTACAGTAGTACTGCTCACTACCGGGTCCAGCTCTAGGCACTTCAGCCATCGGGAATCAGGTACTCCATACTTCTCTGCCTGCAAGGTCCTGTCAGTTTTTTTCAGTTTGGAGTCGAACGATGTCTCAATAAACGCACAAGCCTCTTCAAACATTGAACCAGCTCCTTCGAACCAGTGGCGGTGCGGTGAAGGTCGACAAACTCTTCTTCCTCATTGTCATCCTCATCTTCACTGGCCCCTTCAGATACAGTTTTTCGCCTCTTGTTAGGAGGGGGGCCAGAGCTGGATACTAAGTCGCTATTTTGTGAGCCGGCATGTGAGTTACTACCACTGTGTGTGGTCTCGCTCTTGAGTGTCAGGATTTCGGCCTGCATGGCCTTGACGCTTCCGCATAAACCTGCGATGGTCTTCTTCGTCTCTTTGTCCATCGAGCGTCTCAGCATGTGTCAACTGTCACAGCCAAAAAAATGCCAATGGAACTCGACCACGTGGCACTTTTATAGTGGGACTGTCATTTGTCAATTATTTTGTCATGTGTATAGACTTCAAAATGGCTGTCATATTCTTGTATTTGTGCCAAATACATGTTGATATGAAACAGAGCCTTCCGAAATGTAATCCAGCATTGGCCCATTATGATGCCACTAAACCTTTGCAATTAGCTTGTGATGTGTCACCCTATGGTGTAGGAGCAGTGCTGTCACAGTTTGACGATGATGGTATGGAAAGACTAGTTGCTTTTGTATCGTGAGTCTTAAGCTCAGTGGAAAAATTACGCACAGATAGAGCATGAAGCTTTGGGTATAATATATGGGGTATGCAAATTCCAACAATACCTTTATGGTCAGGGATTTATGCTTTATATAATTATACAGATCATAAACCACTTACAACAATTTTAGGACCAAGGTCTGGTATCCCTACACTAGATGCAGAGGTGGGCTTTTATACTTTCAGCATACACTTACCAAAACTAGTGTATTGCACTTCTGGTAATAATGCAAATGTGAATGCTATGTCAAGACTGCCTGCTGCGTATGAAGAAGAAGATATTTTCCAAACAACATGCCTAGAAGAGTTCCCAGTTAGAGCATGTGATATTAAAAATGCAACCAGAGTTGATCTGGTTTTAGCCAAAGTAATAATGTACATATAACGTGGGTGGCCTCAAAGCACGAAAGATTTATCAGATGACCTTAAACCATTTTGCTGGAGGAGAAATGAGCTTACCATAGAACAAAGCTGCATTTTATGGGGATTACATGCCAGAAATTCCGGGATAGGTTGTTAAACGAGATACATGAATAACACCCAGCCATATGTAGAATGAAAGCTCTAACCAGATCTTACTTATCGTGGTCACAGTTAGACAGAGTGTTTGAAACCAAACTAAAACCATGTGAAGTGTGTGCAGCAGACCAAAATTCTCCACCGTCAATTCCACTGCATACTTGGCAATGTTCATCCCATATTTGGCAGCATTTTCACATTGATTTTACCCAAAAAGGAAAGAACACTTTCATAGACGTCATTGACAGTCACTTGAAGTGGTTTGCAGTTATTGAAATGTGAAGTATTACAGCAGAAAAGACATGTAAAGTTATGTAGTCAATTTGTGCATCTTATAGACTTCCAGAAGAAATAGTAGGCAACAATAGTCCCCAGTTCACCGCTTCAGTGTTCAGAGGTTTTTAAAGCACAAATGAGATCAACAAGCGTTGTTAGCTTCATACCCATTCAGCATCAAATGGTGCTGCAGAATGATCCATGCAAATCTTAAAGAGAAACCTGGAGAAACTGGTGTTACAAAAAAAGGGGAAATCTGTCGATGTTGAACCAATTAGCAAACTTTTTGTTTGCGTACAGAAATACACCACACACTGTGACTGGAGAGATCCCCGTATCATTGTTTTTGAAACATTCACCCAGGACTAAACTGTCACTAATTCATCCAAATTTAGCAGAGACAGTTGAAAGCAAACAGACACAGCAAAAGCAGTATCATGTTACCCCCACCTCACAGTTACGAGAAGTCACCAAGGGTAAGAAAGTATTAGTTAAGAACTGTAGTGAACATCCAGGAAATGTGAGATTGAAGAATGTTTTGGGCCAGTCACTTACCTGGTAAAAAGTTTTGGGGACTTCTAAGCAAGTTCATGCTAATCATCTTGTACGACAGCCTGTCTTAATAAATACAATGACCACACCAACCCAAAGTGGTAATAACAAAGCTTTTGAGCGTTGATACTTGCTCTAATGCACACAAGTACAACACACGTAGTAAAAATTAAGGAATTCTTTTGTAAACGTGTTGATTTTTACAGTGTATCACACTTTTTATTGTAAGAGCCATAGGAATTCTCTCAGTAGGAGGGAGGAGTGTAGTATATAATATCACATGTACAGATGTATGGTGGTGTGCGTTAATAATAAGTGATAGACATGCACATGTTGGTTGTTATTGTACTAGAGATATTATAAGGGTGACTTGTTTCTAGCTGATCTCTCTACAGGGTGACTTGTTTCTAATTTTCTAAATGATTTCTGTACAGGGTGAGCTGTTTCCACAGGTATCTGATCTCTCTACGTAGTGAATTGTTTTTAACTGAATTCTCTACAGGCTTACTTAAGATGTAATTGAACTTGTTACAGAGTGACTTGTTTCCAGCTGATCTCACTACAGGGTGACTTGTTTCTAGCTGAACTCTCTACAGGGTGACTTGAAATGTAGTTGAACTTTGTGCAGGGTGACTTGTTTATAGCTAATCTCTCTACAGGGTGACTTGTTTCTAATTGATCTCTCTACGTGGTGATTTTTGTAGCTGAAGCCCCTACAAGGTGACTTAAAATGTAGTTGAACTCTCTATAGGAAGGCTTGTTTCTATCATAAATGATCTCCCTACAGGGTGACTTGTTCTAGCTGATCTCTCTACAGAGTGACTTGCTTGTAGTTAAACTCTCACAGTGCTGGATGGACTGATATGGTTAGCCAAATGTTTTCCGGTTGATTTTACTGCATATCAGCCACTAAGAAGCTAGCACTGCCTTGTTATCTTGTGTCTGGACTTCAATCATCCATATTTAGTCATTCTCTTGCCAACTGATTTATACCCACTTTCCACCCCTTTGTAAGCACTTACGATACTACTTCACCCGTCCAACTGCTCAGATTTCTATCTTATGTGGCGGGAACTCTACAAGCAGCTACAAGTGCTGGAAGGTAATAAATTGATGTATTTTTTGTGTAAATTTCATATGCGTGCTTGTTATCCTTGGAAAATTATGTTTATCTTGAAACTTCTAATGTGCAATTTGGACCAAAATCCAGTACTAGTGTAAAATGACATAAAAATTAACACCAGGAATAGAGATTGCTTAAAAAGTAAAGATGGATATGGATAAAGTAAAGTAAAAAGTCAATGGATTTGGTAGAAACTAAGGCACTAGGCCTGTAAAGTCCTTAACAGAAGTAAATGAAATTTATAGATCAAATGTGACCGGATCTGCGAAAACAGGACATAATCGCATATTTTTCGAATTCCTGGTTATAAAATATTTATAATCTACTTAGCTAAGTGTACCCACTGGCAAAGTTTCAGCTTCATATCCCAATAACTTTTGGAGTTACAGCCCTACAAAGTATCAACAACAAGAAAAGTCGATATGTACAGCAAGTATAGGGAAAATAAATTACAGGCATTTACAAAAACGGTTGTAACTTACCAACGGATTGAGGTACGGAGCTAAACGTTCCACCATCGTGTTTACCATGAACAGGGGAATCAATTACTAGGTGAATTGTTCCTTTATTCACCCTTCTTCACTGCATAAAAAGGCGAACGTTGTGAAGAAAAATTGATTGCGTATGATTGCTTTGACATGACGTAAACAAACACTCATAACTTTTGTATCCTTGGGTCTACTGCAATAAAACAAAGATTTTCCAACTCCTCTTGAGCAGGCAAATACAATGATATCCAGGGTTTTATTGTTAGTCCCTTCCTTCACTATCAAAGAGGGGTTAAAAAAATTACGGAATTTTTCAATAATATGCAAGTATTTCATCCAATGTATTCAATGCTTTATATTGTAAATGTAGGCTTGTGCAATTATGTCCCTTTTTCGAAGATCCAGTCACAAATTAGTGTAATCTACATAGCCAAATGTATACCCTGGTGAAGTTTCAGCCTTATATGCCAATAAGTTTTGGTGTTATAGTCTCTACAAAGTAGCAACAACAGAAAGATTAGTTTGTACAGCAAATAAAATAAAAATTACAGGCGCTTACTAAAGTAGTTGTAACTTATGAATGTGGTAACATAGGGAGTTGAAATTTGAACCATATTGTTTGCCAGGAATAAGGAAATCAATTGCTAGGTATGGTTTCCTTGCATCATCTTTCTTCACTACTTACCAAGGCGAGTTCAGTGAATAAAGTTTGATTACATGGAATTGCTTTGTTGTGATGTAAATAAATGACCATAGTCAACTGCAACGAAACAAACTCCTTTTGAACAGACGAATAAGACGATATATAAATTTTACTGTTATACCCTTTCTTCACAAAGAAAAAACACTTTAAAAGTTTACAGATTTTTTTTGAAATATGCAAGTATTTTATCCATTGTTTATACTCTAAATTTAGATTTGTGCCAGTATGCCAGATTTTTGCAGATCTGGTCACATTTAATGTCATCTACTTGTAATAGTATAATACAAATATCAGATCAGTATAATCAGCATTGGGCCTTTAAGGTACAAATAAATTGGATATTGGCACAACCTGAAAAATCTGTATTGGTAAATTTCCACCATTTGAAGTGAAATGAGACAATTTCCATTTCATTCTTACATGACAAAACCACTGAAGTACTACTGTGAATCAACACTTTGTGCTGTAAGCAAAAAAGAATGACACATAATGGAGAACAAAAGTACTTAAGTCCATGCATGATGCATTCAATGTAGCTTCTGCAATTGGCAAAAAGACTTGTCTCAGTAGCTAGGTGTACAAAGCAGCATTAAATGGTCAAGAAATCAAGCCCATAGTATTAGCCACCTTTGAAGTATGTTTATGTCATTCAGTCAGTAAGTCAGTCAGGCAGGTAGTAGAAAATTCTGTTAAATATTTTTATTAAAAAGTTGATAGAAGTTTTACAAGTGATTTTGGTTGCTCTGAAGGCACATTTGAGCTTGATTATACCAATTCTACCAAGTTGTTACGAAGGAAATGTAAAGTTGGTATTTTTGGTGGAAAGTACAAACCTTAATAACAAGACACACAGTAGTGTGTCATGCGGCCCAAGAAGCCAACGCGCCACACTGTGAGTATATTAACAGGAAGAAAGTAAATGCGATTTTCACACCTTTGTAGCTACGTGATTCCTTATCCAATTGAAATAAAAGTTACTACAGAAGTGCCGGCTAGATAGGGGAGTCCACTTTTTAAATTTAAAGAGAATCGCTCCAGCCATTTCCGAGATACGAGCGGCCAAAATAGGTTTTTTTTCTTCTACACTTCTTTTCGCACACTTCGCAAAATCCGCCATAAAACACAAATGCGTGCTCCAATCGGGCTGAAATGTGGCACACTTAAAGGG
This sequence comes from Dysidea avara, assembly GCF_963678975.1. Classification (NCBI taxonomy): domain Eukaryota; kingdom Metazoa; phylum Porifera; class Demospongiae; order Dictyoceratida; family Dysideidae; genus Dysidea; species Dysidea avara. The sequence continues at coordinate 15,957,229 of NC_089282.1, read as the reverse complement.
CTCATTAAGGCGAATCTCAGTACGACGTTAATAGGAATCCGATGAACATTTACGGAGTTATGACCGATTATTTGTGTAAAATAAGGTCGAAGGTCTGTCTCGCCCACAGGGTAAACCACTTGAAGGAATGAGCTGAAAATTGCTATGTAGATGGAGTAACTATTGTAGGAGTGCCTTTTTTGTGATTTGAAAGGAATACAGCTAAAGGCCATCGAGATATGACACAAAGCCCAACCTGTGTCACAATTACGTGATCGATTTTTATGAATAAAAAAACTAATAGTTTTCTCGCCTACCAGGCAAGCCGCTTAAAGTAATGAGCTGAAAATCGGTGTGTAGCTGGAGTAATTATCATAGAAAGTCCTTGCAGTAGTACAGAAGAATTGGATTACATACTACTGAGTTATGATTCCAAATCCAACTACGTGTAGCATATGCGAGATCGAGATACTCTAATTAGGGTCCGCAATCCGAAAAATCAACTTTTACAAATCAATCCCCCTACCATTGTGGGATGTTCATTGTGGTATCCCATTGCTAGATCCACCATGAAACCAGAGGCATGATTGTTGTCTTCACAGAAATATCGATTTCATTCTACGCACACTGTTAATTGTTTGTTTTCGTGTGTTTGAGTTCAACTGACTGTTCCAGATGACGGGTGGACAAGAACTCGTTCTTAGCAAGTAGAACAGGGACATGCTGATTAGTTGGCATGGTTTAATCATTTTCGTTTCTTACAGGGGTGTGCCAAGGGGGGTTTCCACAGGGTTTCAGGAAATCCCCACTAAAATTGTCGGTAGCAAGCAAAGCCCAGGCCATAGTGCTGCTGTTGAGTTAATTTGTTTGCAAACAAAAAATAGCACGAGCATAACTACATCATGTACACTATTATAGTGGCAGATCCATGCAGGGGGAGGGGCACAGCCCCACCCACAAAAATGGTTATACAAGATCAAGATACTCTAATAGAGCATTCAGTGAAATACTCTAATAAAACAGTCAACGCAAAGCACTCAAAATCCTCTACAATTGCTTATGAAAACTTGCATTAGTGTGCAGCAATATCCCAATAGCCTGCTAAGGTTATTTTTGTTTTTGCTAACAAAATGTACATGGTCCTTTGTATGTAATTGCAATTTCTTAACTGAACTGTACACATAAGTACTCGTCACTTTCACTGATTACACACAGCTGCTGATAAGTATTGTAAAGGGTAAAGTACTGTATTGTAATGGGTAAAGCATTGTAATGTGAACTGGTACTCTGTATCTAATCTGTTAGCTAGATATGTAACTATCATAGAAGAAGGCACAATAGTGAAGAAGGCACAATTATAGCTGCTACAATATATTCAATAACTATGTCAATGATAGAAGGTATGTGTAAGTGTTATCTAATCAAAAACAGCCAAGCTGTAAAAAAAAGTAGTGCGGCCCTTGAAAAGGCTATGGTGAAAAAAGATATGAAATCCAAGGTGGCGACCAAGAAATGGCTGTGATGGTAGGTTAATGGTAAAAATTTTAATAACGACAATTCACGTGAATTTTGGTGGCTCTTGGTCAATTGGCACAAAATTCACCTGAATTGTCGTTATTAAAATTTTACCATTAACCTACCATCACAGCCATTTCTTGGCCGCCACCTTGAATTTTACATCTTTTTCACCATAGCCTTTTCAAGGGCCGCACTCCTTTTTTTACAGCTTGGCTGTTTTTGATTAGATTTCACTTCTTTTTGTATTTGTATACCCCAAAGCCAGCCTATGGCCAGCTTTGGGGCTTTTTAACCTATATATTTTTCTTTACCTCAGGAAAAAGAAAAAGATGAAGCAGATTTTATAAATACTTTAACTCATTCTGATTTTATCAGTAAATGTACAAATTATATATATAATGCATATATTTATTACATGTCAATTAATCCCCACAGGATAATTTGCAGCTGATCTCTCTACTGGGTGACTTGAAATGTAGCTGAACTCTCTACAGGGTGATTTGCTTGTACGTAGATGAACTCTTTACAGGATTCTCTCTACAGGGTGACTTGACTCTAGCTGAACTCTCTGCAGGGTTATCTGTTTGTAGTTGAATTCTCTACAGGGTGATTTGTTTGCAGCTGAACTCTCTACAAGGTAACTTCTTCTAGCTGATCTGTCTACAGGGTGATTTGTTTCTAGCTGGTCTCTCTGCAGGGCGATTTGTTTGTAGCTGAATTCTCTACAGGATGATTTGTTTGCAGCTGAACTCTCTACATGGTGGTTACTTTGTAGCTGAACTCTCTACAATGGGACTTCTTCTAGCTGAACTCTCTACAAGGTAACTCCTACTAGCTGATCATTTTACAGGGCATATTTGTTTGTAGCTGAGTTCTCTACAGGGTGATTTGTTTGCAGCTGAATTCTCTACATGGGAGTTTAATTGTAGCTGAACTCTCTACAATGTGACTTCTTGTAGCTGAATTCTCTACAGGGTGACTTGTTTCTAGCTGAACTCTCTACAGGGTGACTTATTTCTAGCTGAACTCTCTACAAGTGATTTGTTTGCAGCTGAAGTCTCTACATAGTGGTTTCTTTGTAGCTGAACTCTACAAGGTAACTTCTTCTAGCTGATGTTTCTACAGGGTGATTTGTTTGTAGCTGAATTCTCTACAGGGTGATTTATTTGCAGCTGAACTCTCTACAAGGTGACTTCTTCTAGCTGAACTCTCTTCAGAGTGATTGATTTTTTTTACAGCTGAACTCTCTACATGGTGGTTGCTTTGTAGCTGAACTCTCTAAAAGGTGACTTCTTCTAGCTGAACTCTCTACAGGGTGATCTTTTCATAGCTGATCTCTCTACAGGATGATTTGTTTGCAGCTGAACTCTCTACATGATGATTTCTTTGTAGCTGAACTCCCTACAAGGTAACTTCTTCTAGCTGATTTTTCTACAGGGCGATTTGGTTGTAGCTGAGTTCTCTACAGGGTGTTTGTTTGCAGCTGAACTCTCTACATGGTAGTTTCTTTGTAGCTGAAGTCTCTACAATGTGACTTCTTCTAGCTGAACTCTCTACAGGGTGACTTGTTTCTAGCTGATCTCTCTACAGGGTGACTTGTTTCTACCTGATCTCTCTACAGAGTGACTTGTTTCTAGCTGAACTCTCTACAGGGGATTTGTTTGCAGCTGAACTCTCTACATGGTGGTTTCTTTATAGCTGAACTCTCTACAAGGTTACTTCTTCTAGCTGATCTCTCTACAGGGTGATTTGTTTGTAGCTGAACTCTCTAAACGTGATTTATATGTAGCTGAACTCTCTACAAGGTGATACTTCTAGCTAATCTCTCTACAGGATGACTTGTTTCTAACTGAACTCTCTACAGGGTGATCTGTTCATAGCTGAACTTTCTACTGGGTGATTTGTTTGCAGCTGAACTCTCTACATGGTGGTTTCTTTGTTGCTGAACTCTCTACAAGGTAACTTCTTTTAGCTGATGTTTCTACAGGGTGAATTGTTAGTAGCTGAATTCTCTACAGGGTGATTTATTTGCAGCTGAACTCTCTACTAGGTGACTTCTTCTAGCTGAACTCTCTACAGAGTGATTGATTTTTTTGCAGCTGAACTCTCTACATGATGGTTTCTTTGTAGCTGAACTCTCTACGAAGTGATTACTTCTACCTGATCTTCTCTACAGGGTGATTTGTTTGCAGCTGAACTCTCTACATGGTGGTTTCTTTGTAACTGAACTCTCTACAGGGTGATTTGTTTGTAGCTGAACTCTCTACAGGGTGATCTGTTCGTAGCTGAACTCTCTACAGGGTGATTTATTTGCAGCTGAACTCTCTACATGGTGGTTTCTTTGTAGCTGAACTCAGGGCCGCCCAGAGAAATTAAGGGGCCCAGGGCAAAGAGTTAAAGTGGAGCCCTTGACCCAAGTTGTAAGGTGAAGACCAAAGAAAAAATAATAATAAAAAATAAATAAATAAAAAGGTCACCACCTGCTGGCAATGAAAATAACTACCCATCACCAACCATATCTCCTTATCTATAAGCTTACTACACTGCTCCTCTGAAGAATACTGTGACTGCTCTATTAGAGTATTTAGATCTGACTGCTCTATTAGAGTATATCGATCTTTTAAACAGGTATTCAGGGGGCCCTTCATGGGGCCTCCTGGGGCCCCTTTCAGGCTGGGGCCCGGGGCAAAATGCCCCAGTTGCCCCCCTCCCCCCCCCTCCCTGTGGGCGGCCCTGGCTGAACTCTCTACAAGGTGACTTCTTCTAGCTGATACAGGGTGACTTGTTTCTAGATGAACTCTCTACAGGGTGACTTGCATGTAGCTGAATTGTCTATCAGATTAACTGTTTGTAGCTGAATTCCGTACAGAATATCTTGCAGTGTAATATAATTCTATAATGGAGTAAGTTATAAACGTTGCTGAATGCTCTAATAGGGTGACTGTTCTATTAGAGTATCTCGATCTCGCATTTGCTACACGTAGTTGCCTTTCGAATCATAACTCAGTGGTTTGTAATCCGATTCTTCTGTACTACTGCAAGGACTTTCTATGATGATTATTCCAGCTACATATTGATTTTCAGCTCATTGCTCTAAGCGGTTTTCCTGGTAGATGTGCAAATTAATAGTCTTTTTATTCATAAAAATCGATCGCGTAATTTTGACACAGGTTGGGTTTTGTGTCATATCTCCATGGTCTTTATCTCAATTCCACAAAAAGGCACTCCTACGATGGTTACCCCATCTACATATCAATTTTCAACTGCTTCCGCCAGGGGTTTTACCCTGTAGGCGTGACAGACCTTCGACCTTATTTTACGCACATAATCGGTCATAACTCCGTGTATGTTCATCGGATTCCTACCAACGTTGGTACTGAGATGCGCCTTAATGAGCCCTTCAAGTGTTCCAAATTTCAGCCCTATCCGAGTACGCATTCGTGTTTTATGGCAGATTTTGCGAAGTGTGCGAAATGAAGATGAAGAAGAAGAAGAAAAAAACGAAGAAATTAAAACGAAATTTTGTTCGCTCGTATCTCGGAAATGTCTGGACCGATTTCTTCAAATTTGGTATGTAGACTCCCATTACTGGCCGGCACACGTCTGTAGCAAATTTGGTTCCAATCGAATAAGGGATCACAGAGCTACATAAGTATGAAAATTGCGTTTTCTTTCTTCCTATTAATATACTCACGGTTTGGCGTGCCGGCTTCTTGGGCCACATGACACACTATCATGTGTCTTGATATAGGTAAGTTCAGTGGCTTAAATTGACCATATATGTGACCTAATTTTAGAAAACCGTCGATCTACGCACAACAGTACTTTTGTCATAAAATGCATTTTAAAACAATAGATAAAAAACTCAAGCTCCAGAAACAATTTATGCAAGTTTTTATCACCTTGCTGGTCGGTGAATTGACACTCCAGTGGATAAATCCTGGGAATCATTGTGTTCCCTTATTCATAGGGAGTTCAAAAATCCTTGTTTTATTTTCATACACAGGTGGGTTTTCTGAGTTGCAAACATTTGTTTACATTGCAGTGACGATAAAAATTTATGACAATCTTTCTTCAATGAATCCGCCTTCCTTCTGGATCACAGAAAAATACCTTTGGCAAAAACTATCCCTTGGTGGATTTACAAATTCATGGCAAATATAATGAGCAAAGATTCAACTCTGTACACCATTGTATCAGTAGGTTATGATAGTTTATGTAAGCGCCTGTAGATTATTGTCTCGATGTCTTCTGTACATATTAATTCACTTGTCCAGCTGTATACTGCTGTATTTCCCACACTGCTCAACTCATGAAACTGAAACTTAGCCAGTTCATTCCTCTGTCCCTGTAGACAACAAAGAATCAGTAAAATGAATTTTGATAAATGTGCGTATATCAATGGTTTTCTAAAATTAGGTCACATATGTTTATGTATATTAATTTATTATGTAGCAGTCACACTACTGGCTATTGACAACCTGTAAAATTAAATAATATTATTGTCATCTGGGGGCTGTGCCCCCCAGACCCCTGCATCTACTTTTCAGTGAAAACCCCCTTTGAGAAAACTTAGGTATCCCCCTGTTGTAATACACTGCTTTGCTGTGTAAGTTCTTCGTACTAAGGTGTTTTATTCTATGAATACTGATGTACTGGCCTATATGCCTAGGTGTAATAACAGAGATTGGTTGCTTAGGGCACTTTACACCTACAATGCTGACCAACATATCTCATGCATGCAAGTTACCATCCAGGGCTATTATGCCTTGCTTGATCAAGCTGCCAGAATTGCAATATCCTGTTCATACTGAATTTTCAATGCTCGCTCATCAGAATTGTGGGATCTGTCAGATCTGTTAAACTAATTAATAATTGATGTATGTGTGTGTTTTGCTCCTTTTGTATGTGTGTTTGCCTTGCCAAGGCTCCAGCTGCTTTAAAGCTTCTTGGTACCCCTACATCTAGGCTCCTGTACACTTGTCTTAAATCATAAGACATAATCAAACAATTAAATCAATTTTAGAATATCAATATACCAATCTATGTACTTCGCTCAGGCGCCACGACACAAGGCCATCGGGTTACTAAATTACTTAGACCCCTGTGGTCTGAAGTCTAAGTTATTTAGACCCTTTATGTAGTTGCAGTACCTTAACACTGTTGTCAGCTGCTGGTAACAGAGAAATGTAGCGTTCATTAGTAGAAACAAGCCATTACTCCACTCGTAACTGTTGTTATGCGTTTAAAATTAATTTTCAGGTGGCAATGCGTTACCAATGCTACCAGTGCAGGTGCGTGTAATAAACATGAAAATGGTCTAAGTAAACATGAAAAGCGTTTAAGTAACTTAGACACCTCCAAAATCCACCAAATCCACCACAAAAAGGGTCTAAGTGCAAAATGTTCAACAAAAAATTGATGGCATCTTCTTTGATTGACTTCCCATATCTAACATTTACGAAATAAACTAGTTACGTAGATTGATCACCTCCTCTATAAAAGAGCAGAAATAAGTATAAGAAATTTTACACTAGAGTAGGGATCAACTAGAATATGCGTAGGCCACCAATAAAAGTACTGAAACAAGCTTGAGTTTGTATATTGTGACAGCAAATTACTGTAACACGCAAAAAAAAAGTGAATATCCCTACTGTGCATATCAATTACAGAAACCCCACAGTACAATATGGATATTCACTTCTTTTGTGTTACAGTAATTCGCTGTCATAATATACTAACTCAAGCTTGTTTCAGTACTTTTATTGATGCACTATATTCTAGTTGATCCCTACTCTAGTTTAAAATTCCTAATTTTTCTTATACTTGTTAGAATATAGTATTGTATGCATGCAAAAACATTTGTGTACACATAAATCACATCATTAATATATACAAAGACCTAGTGTATGCATAAATAGCGCTAGTACTTAATTGGTCCACACCTCCTCTTCTACATTATGGCCCCAGCCTATCTGTATTCTGGAGGTCTCAGCGTTACTCTGGAACAAGACAGAGTCATCATCAGGGACCTTTCTAGTAGTACTGGTAGCTATTAAGTCATTCTCAATTCCCCCAATATGTAGGTGTTGCCATGATGTATCTAGGCTGGTGAGACTGCATTGCCTGTTGCTAGTCAATGATTTCCTATTCTAATCCACACTGATAAATCTGGAGGCATTGGGTCTTGATATTGTGTTCGATGTCACTGGTCATATATCTGTTTTTAGCCTACTTTTAAATCTTACCTTTCTTCTTGAAAGTGTCTATGTATAGCTACTAAGGGTGTCAGAGCTCACTCTTGAGAACATTGGATCATCTATTTTCAGCTACTGTATCTTCCCATTAGCAACTCTGCAGGACCAAATTAGCATCAGGAGATAAGTATGTTTATTTTATTCTTTATAGTGTGTTGAAGGCACTTGTGTAGGAATGCAGGGGCATACCTACCATGTAGGCAGGTGAGGCAGCTGCCTCACCAAATATTAGTAATTGAAGTGAGAAGCTAATAGTGGACTTTTTGATACTTGAAACTTAATGTTACAACAATTTATATGTTATTTAGTGCAACTTACCATGGAAATTAGTACGAATCCATCCATAGCAGGTTACCCTCGGTACTGCTTCATTACAAACAACAGTTGGCATTTATTAGAATTTTTGAATGGTTAGGGGATTCTTTTTTTTGTTGCTAAAAATGGATGATCAGAGTGAGGACCACATTGAGTCATAACCATAGGCATAGCAACCCGGGGGCAAGGGGGGCTGGAGCCCCCCCTTGTGATTTTATGATTGTAAATTCAATAAAGATCGAGATACTCTAATAGAGCAGTCACAGTATTCAGAGAACTGAGCAGTATAGCAAACTATGAAGTTGTGAATAAGGATTTTTATGTGCTTTATCAGTGATACAAATTATTATTTAGTGGAGGGCAGCCATTCTTAGTAGGTGTTGACTTTTTTTTTTAAATTTATTTTTTACTCTTCAACACTAAACTATATCTTGCTACGCCTATGGTCGCAACAACCAAAAAAGAAGTACCAAAAGACCATTCCACATTAATTGAGTGAGTTTAGTTAATTAATTTTATTATAATTAATCCCAAAGTATTCTATTATAAGTACACCAATGCTAGTTTGCATATAATAGGCTAGTAATAACTAACTAATCTAGAGAATAGCTTTGCCTTATAGATTAAGTAATGCCCTTTATGCTTGTAGAGTCTGCTGCTCATTCTTCTCAGCCTCAGCCAACACCTGAGCTTAAACCAAGTGCTTCTTTGACAGTTCAAAACTCCAAGGGGCATGCATTTACAGAAGGTATGTAAGCTATTGTACATATATAATATTGTTTTAATTTTCATTGTATTAATTTTCATTGTATTAATTTTCCAGTGCACATTCTTTGCAATAATTATTACCATAGTATGACTAAAATTGCCACCAGATTCAAACTTGAAACACCTAATTTTCAATTTCCTGGGTGGCATGCCCCCAGACCCCCTTAGAAGGCAAAATGATTTGCATTTCGCAGAGTGTGCTTCGCACACTGTGTGGTCACTTCTACCACCCTTAGCAAAATCCTAGATCTGCCCTTGGAGTCTGCCTCACCTATTTTAAATTTCTGGTTACGCCCCTGGAATGTCTTAATAAATAGTTGAACTATGTTGCTGGCTGTAGACAAACAACTTTGGTGTTTTTACAGTGACTTATTTATCCCAAATTGTATTCCAATGTAGATCTATCTGCACAAAAACAGCCAAGCTGTGAAAAAAAATATTGCAGCTTTAAAAACCCTGTGTGAAAAAGTTGTGTAATCAAAGGTGGCGTTCAACAAATGGCTGCAATAGTGTTAAATAATAATAAATTTTAACAATGCACACGGCCATTGTTAAGCATTAAGATCATTACCTTTGATTTCATAACTCTCTTTACCCAGGCTTTTTAATGCTGCACTTTGTTTCACAGTTTGACTGTTTTGTGTGGATATCATTTCTTTTTATAATTGCAAGTTCCAAATAGGGACCAGTCTATTTTGCTTTTTTTTCTTCCCATTTTTCTTTCCAGCAATTCTTTTTTTCTTACCTATTATGCTCAATATTTTGCTCATTAACAATTTAATTTGCTTGCACAAAGAATAACAGTGACCATAAATACAATACCTGTACATGTATAGCTAACATTACAGTAAATTCATATTAATGATTATATCTCAACATAATTGAGGCCTCAATGTAATCTTTTAATGAATTTCCTTGCAGGTCACCAAATCCAGAGTTCAACAATGAAAACACTCTCTCTGCAGCAGCTGAGGAAGGTTGAATGGCCAAAACCTTCTTAACAGCATTGGACCAATAAGGCAAAGCTGTTGCATTAAGCTTCCACCACTCCAGTAGATCAAGCTCATCACTGATATCATCTGCTTTTGCTAAGTATGAAGGAAGCTTGGCCTTTAGTTTCTCTAGTTCCTCATCTTTGAAGAATGGGATGATCTGCAGAGCATTTACATGAGAAACATCTGGCTTGAGCATGGCTACCTTTCGTGGATTAAAAACTCGAACAGCTTTAAAAACTGAAATTTGCTCTTTCAGGGTAGAGTCAAGCAGCTCTTTAAAGTAGTCAAGTGCTGGCTGCATACAGCTTCGAGCATAGCTGCGATGCCTCTGCTGTACAGATAACTGTGATGACATACTATGTATAACAGCTTCAGTGTTAGGGGTATGTGCTACCCTAACTGCTGCAGCAACAGTGCAGACTTCCTCATAAGCTGTAAAGCTTAATGGCCCATCTCCTTCGAGATTATACGTAGCCTTCACAATACTTCCCCCCAATCAATGACTGCAGCAAGTTCAAGCTTCAAGTGTTTAAGCTTCTCTTTATCAGATAGAATGGCCAATAACTTTGGACGGGATGAAGGGCCTAAATCAGCATTTCTATTCAGAAATGGTTCAATATCACCGAACTGAAGCATGAGTTGTTTAAGTATTTCCCACTTGCTCCACCACCTTGTAGCACTATACGATGCCATTGCTCTTTCTGTTTGCTGTTTCCATAAAAATTTGGCTTTAATACTATGTGAAAAAAGAGATAGCCAATTTCCAATGAACTCTGTCAGAGTTGGTATGTTAAAGTGCTCTCCAACTCTGTCAAATGCATGGCTAAAGCAGCCAACATCTATAGTATTGGGATAAATGATCTTCACTGTCTTCATTGCCACACTATTGACAGATGCTCCATCTCGCATGGCAGCAACAAGATGATCTGAAGAGATGCTGTAGGATACTGATAGTATCTGTACTAACTCATGTGCGATTTCTTCTCCAGTTAGGGACTTTGAAAGCAATTGAATTGCTAGAAGTTGTTGTTCAACTATCCAAGAATTGTTCACAAAGCATACTAAAATGGCCAGTGCCTCACCACTGTGAGAAGTGCCATCAAATATGACACTTAAGAATGTCCCCTGAATGGATTGCTTGATACGGGCCTTTTCTTCCTCAAAAATAAATGGTATGTGATCAAACAAAAATCTTTTGTCTGTGAGGCGATAGCCTGTCTCCTCAAACAGAGCACGGAAATGGTCAATTTTACCAAGGGGCACACCGGCTTGAAGAAACGATTTTACTACTTTTACACGGAACACCTGCTGCTGTTCAGGAAGGGTTTCCCCTCGCCCATGAACTTCTTTGTTGTACTTCATCAAGGACTGTGCAATACCCAGGTCATTAGCTTTCCTTTTTTGAAGCTTTTTCTTTCCATCATCATGTTTACCAGACTTAATGTGATACTCAATGCTGCTCTTTTTGAGAGGCAACTCTTCACGACATCCTTGGCAAAACAACTTTCCAGATGCCACAGTGAAAGGCTCTTTGGGATACTCTGTCACCCTTTGTTGGGGTTTTATAGTCCTTGGATTGCTCTGTGAGTTTGTACTCTTTGCTCTTCTCTTCCCAACTGGTGCTAGATTTCTGGCAATCTTTCACTTACGAGATAAGTCAGATGCAGTTGGTGCTTTCAGCACACTGAGCAATGAAACCGCACTAGATCTGGATGTTGATGAAGATGAGGTGCTGGCACTTTCAAGACAGGTGCTTCTACTAGTAGAGCTCGACGAGGAATTTGCCATAATATCTGATTCGTTCGACAATTCACGGTAGTCATCATTTTCACTAGCATTGTTAAAATCATCTTCTACTATACTCAAATCGCTCTCAGCACTCGATTCACACTCAATATGCTCTAACACGTTCATTGCCAGCTGAGAGACCACTGCACGTGATAGTAAGTTAATTACAAAAACATTTCATTGTGGGTTTAGCTCTTAAAACGAAGTCCTAGATTGAAAACATCGTGCAAACGTTTCTGCAATAGTAAGTTGTGTTAGTTTGAGGTGCCTATGTAATGTTAAAGAACTGATAGAGTCTGTAGGTCAATTTTGCTTGATTTTGCTTGACTGTGCTCCTATTATGCCAGCATTTTGCTTGTTGCTTTTGTATTCCTATTATTCCAATAATTTTGCTGGTGAAATCGACGGGTCCCTAGTTCCAAAGCCAGCCTATAGTTGGCTTTAATAATTCCTTTTAACTTTACTACATGAATTGTTGAAGACTGTGTGGCAATATATATGAAGACCTTAATTAAAATGAATTTTGAAGGCATGTATACCCTAATGATAGCTGGGCAGATTTGACTCAAATTAGGAGTGGGATATGCCCAAGCTTCCACAACAGAAAACTTTTTTATTATTCCCAAGGTTACCAGCACCCTTTGCCACCATCCTTAGCACTGAAGATGTTGAAAAAGTACTAGAAAAAATACTAAGATCAAGTTTCAATCAATCCACCTGCCCTCAGCTAGCTAGTGCGAGGTCAAGTGCTTCTAGTGAAAGCGGACAGCCCTGATCTCAAACACATAACAGTGGATTGTAACAAAGAATAACTAATCCTGCAATGCAGCCTTGACATAACAGAACCATATGACAACTCCTCCTGAAGAAAGTCAAGGAAAGCAAGTCTGTAAAATCAGTACAGCAGCAGCATGACCCATACCACCCCTTAAGTTGAAAATACAAATGGGGTAAAAGAACCCATCTCAACTTTTTCTAATACATTGTTCATACTTCCGTTATTTCTCATGTTCAAAATGTCGATAAAGTGAGGATACTTTGGTACCACCATATGAAGGTGCATTAAGCATTGTAAACACTTTGACATCATAAAATGCCTTCTGATGTTTACCTCCCCAGAATCCTGGAGCAGAAACGCCTACACAAGCTCCATCCTCATTAATTGAAGGGTCTCACCTGTAAGAGGCTGCAACAGATACACGAAAACTGTATTTTCTGGTTCCACAAATGAGTATGTCGCCCACCTACACTGGCTGTACTTGGCTGCACGACACACTTGATATGTGACCATGCCTACGAAAACAGAGCATGTGGCACAAACTACATCTCATCACTCTACAGGCCATATCTCAGTATTGGAACAGGATATTTGTATTCGATAACTTGCATCATAAGGCCAATTAAATGCTTACTAAGGGATGAAAATTGCATTGCCATAGCGTAATAGTACAAAATGTTATGAGTGATGAAAGTTTGAAAAAGTAGGTAAAAGTCATGTGCTCACATGCCCTATTTTTGCTGGCCCAGTCACATATAGGCTATTTTCATAATTTTTGTAGGACTCTAATAAAACACACATTTTTTCCGAGCACTTCAATACAACACATATATAATGTTCTAGAATTTCCACTGATAGATCTAGGAGTTATCATTCTAGTGTACTAAACCAGAAAGGTAGAAATTAAGTGAGGTGAGCAACTGATAGCAGTGGCAGAGTAATATAGGGCTTGGGTATAATAGGCATAAAGGTTCCTGGTTTGAACCCTGGAGAAAAATTTTCCAACATTTTTGTACATGTTTTTACTTCTCAGTGACTGTTTTATTAGAATATCTTGATCACGCTTTCTTCACATGTTTGGTTTTGCTTTATATCTGCTTACCTGATACTCTCAGTACTTTCAAACTACAAAAAATGTGCACTACGATAGTAGCTTCATGTACAGACTGATTTATTCCATCAAGTGGATTACCCTGTAGGCATGACAAATCACTTTTGTATTTTTCAAAATCATGCATAATTCCATTATTCTTAGTTCTATCTGTATGAAAATTGGGCTGTAAATGTGTTGCAATATGCTCTTACTGCCCTAAGTCAATTGACTAAAGCACGCACAAGTCACTGCAATTTTTCTAAAATGTGCAAAAAGGAATTTACTGTCTTACTGGGGCTCCAGTTATTATTACTTCTTTAATAACATGGTAACTCTGAGACAAGACTCCTGACCCCATGTAATTACATTGTACATGTAATTGTCAAATTATGACATTATAATCATCATTAAGAAGAAAAGTACTACGAACATACAGTAAGACAAACTTTGAAGGCACATATCTCAGTAATGGCTGGGTAGATTCTGCTCAAATTTGGAATAGGAGGTGCCCTACCCCTAGGAAGTTTCCACGCCAAAACTATTTAATTTCTGTTCAAACACTGTTCAGCTACAAATGCGTAAGGGAGAACAGCATTTTCTTGTAAAATACACACTTGTTTGTTGTATGTCCACACTTAGCTGTGCACAACACACTATCATGTGTCTTGATGTTTTATTCATTAAACATTTTTGTTATTTGTGTGATCTTTATTCAAAAAATGTAACTTTTATAATCCCACACTGGCATATATATAGATTCTTAGAACACATAAATTTGTCAGTTGGGAATGCTAAGGTAGGCAATGTGCTGATATTTTCATCAGTCCGTCTGTGCATTGAGTTTAGTAAAAAATTTTTGTATGTTGTATTATTGCTATATACTTTTCTACATTTACTCTAATTGAGACAACAGTATATACATGATCAGAATAGTGAAACTTTCTGCAGGTATGCACAATAGAGTGCCACTTGTAAAATTATTCTCAAAATTTAATATTGCCACCATTTCCACAAATATAGTTTTACTACGGTACTGCCCAAGTGCAACATTGCACTCGTACGTGCAGTTTTGCTTGAGATTTTTAAAATTGCTAATTAAGGAGGGGCGTGGCAACTGTTTTGCTCATGATTCTCATGAGCAAAATAGTTGCCAAACTCCTTAATTAGCGATTTTTTAAATTTTGAGCAAAGTTGCACATGCAAGCAAGTACTACATTGCACTTGGGCAGTATCGTAGCATTGGTAACTGGCATACTTGCAAGCATAGGCGACGGAAAGGGGGGGGGTTAGGGGGCTAAAGCCCCCCCTCGGTCTGCTGAGGGGGGGCTTAGCCCCCCCTCAGAATGATATCACACCGAAATTATCTTTCTTGGAGTGGGGCTGAAAACCGTGATAAAGATCGAGATACTCTAATAGAGCAGTCACTCTAATAAAGTAGTCAGTGTGTAGCGAGCTATGAAAGGATTTTTATGTAGTTTATCAGCTAGAAATGGTAGCTGGTGAGGTGAAAAGCTCTTGTCAGTTGGTTGCGACTTTTTTTTTTTTTTTTTGGTCTCACCTTACCAAACTATAGAAATAAGTCTGGGTCAGCCCAGCCCCCCCTCATATCAACTACTTCCTCCGCCGCTGCTTGCAAGACTATCTCACCATTATCTAAAATTTATATAAATTAACCTAATGGGAACCAAGCATTAAACAACAACAGCACCATTCATCTCCTATAGCACACATACTATTGTGCAGATTACACAACAGTACACATCTTCATTATTTACCACCTCACAGTTTGTGCTGCAGTTTTGTATGCCAGTACATCCTTACATGCTCAAAACACAGATGCAGATTTGCACTATTACCATTAGTGATGTAAGTGTGACCTGACTTATTTTGCATATCAAAGCAAGTTTGCCATATTTTATTTGCCAATTAGCTATTTTATTTTGTTCAATATTGGCTGCATGGTAAATTCGTCAAACTTTTATCTGCTAACCTGCTTCACATGCTGATTTGCCAAACTTTAAGTCAAACCAAACATTCTTTTTTTGCAGTATCATAGTAAGCCTCATATGTAGATAGCAAATAGTTGTGGAAGTTTTTTAAATTTATTATGTATATTCTAATCTAATCAAGCTGTGAAAAAAGGTGCGGCCCCCAAAAAGGCCATGGTGAAAAAAGATGTGAAATCCAAGGTGGCGGCCAAGAAATCACTGTGCGGCACCCAAAAAGGCCATGGTGAAAAAAGATGTGAAATCCAAGGTGGCGGCCAAGAAATCGCTGTGATGGTAGGTTAATGGTAAAAATTTTAATAACGACAATTCAGGTGAATTTGATGCCAAGACCAGGTGGCACAAAATTCACCTGAATTGTCGTTATTAAAATTTTTACCATTAACCTACCATCACAGCCATTTATTGGCCGTCACCTTGGATTTCACATCTTTTTTCACCATGGCCTTTTTGGGGGCCGCACCTTTTTTTACAGCTTGGCTGTTTTTGATTAGATATCACTTCTTTTTGTATTTGTATACTGCAAAGCCAGCCTATGGCTGGCTTTGGGGCTTTTTTAACCCATGTGTTTATTTATTTACCATAGGAAGAAGAAAAGAACTTACAGAAGATTTTTAATACTTCAATTATTTTTAATTTTATTAGTAATTATACAAATTATATACATATATTTATTACATGCCCATTATTCCCCACAGGATATTTTTTAGCAGCTGATCTCTCTATTGGGTGACTTAAAATATAGCTGAACTATATACAGGATGGTTTCTTTGTAGCTGAACTCTCTACAAGATAAATTCTTCTAGCTGATTTCTCTACATGGTGATTTGTTTCTAGCTGAACTCTCTACAGGTTATTTGTTTGCAGCTAAACTCTCTACATCCATGGTGGATTCTTTGTAGCTGAACTCTCTACATGATGGTTTCTTTGTAGCTGAACTCTCTACAAGGTGACTTCTTCTAGCTGAACTCTCTACAGGGTGATTTCTTTGTAGCTGAACTCTCCACATGATGATTTCTTTGTAGTTGAACTCTCTACAAGGTGACCTCTTCTAGCTGATCTCTCTACAGGGTGATTTGTTTCTAGCTGAACTATCTACAGGTGATTTGTTTGCTGCTAAACTCTCTGCATGGTGCTTTATTTGTAGCTGAACTCTCTACATGACGGTTTCTTTGTAGCTGAACTCTCTACAAGGTGACTTCTTCTAGCTGAACTCTCTACAGGTGATTTGTATTGTAGCTAAACTCTCTACATGGTGCTTTCTTTGTAGCTGAACTCTCTACATAACGGTTTCTTTGTAGCTGAACTCTCTACAAGGTGACCTCTTCTGGCTGATTTCTCTACAGGGTGATTTGTTTCTAGCTGAACTCTCTACAGGTTATTTGTTTGCAGCTAAACTCTCTACATCCATGGTGGATTCTTTGTAACTGAACTCTCTACATGATGGTTTCTTTGCAGCTGAACTCTCTACAAGGTGACTTCTTCTAGCTGAACTCTCTACAGGGTGATTTCTTTGTAGCTGAACTCTATACATGATGGTTTCTTTGTAGCTAAACTCTCTACAAGGTAACTTCTTCTAGCTGATCCCTCTACAGGGCGATTTGTTTGTTGTTGAATTCTCTACATGGTGCTTTCTTTGTAGCTGAACTCTCTACATGATGGTTTCTTTGTAGCTGAACTCTCTACAAGGTAACTTCTTCTTGCTGATCCCTCTAAAGGGCGATTTGTTTGTTGTTGAATTCTCTACACGGTAATTTGTTTGTAGCTGAACTCTCTACAAGGTGACTTCTTCTAGCTGAACTCTCTACAGGGTGATTTCTTTGTAGCTGAACTCTTTAGATGGTGATTTCTTTGTAGCTGAACTCTCTCCAAGGTGACCTCTTCTAGCTGATCTCTCTACAGGGTGATTTGTTTCTAGCTGAACTCTCTACAGGTGATTTGTTTGCAGCTAAACTCTCTACATGGTGCTTTCTTTGTAGCTGAACTCTCTACATGATGGTTTCTTTGTAGCTGAACTCTCTACAAGGTAACTTCTTCTAGCTGATCCCTCTACAGGGCAATTTGTTTGTTGTTGAATTCTCTACACGGTAATTTGTTTGAGGCTGAACTCTCTACATGGCAGTTTCTTTGTAGCTGAACTCTCTACAAGGTGACCTTTTCTAGCTGAACTCTATACAGAGTGATTTGTTTGCAGCTGAACTCTCTACATGATGGTTTCTTTGTAGCTAAATTCTCTATAAAGTGACCTCTTCTATAGCTGAACTCTTTACATAGTGTCTAGTTTCTAGCTGATCTCTCTACAGGGTGATTTGTTTGCAGCTGAAATCTCTACAGGGTGATTTGCTTGTAGCTGAACTCCTTACATTGTGTCTAGTTTCTAGCTGATCTCCACAGTGTGATTTGTTTGTAGCTGATCTCTCTACAAGTTGATTTGTGTGTAGCTGATCTCTCTGCAGGTTGATTTGTTTGTAACTGATCTCTCTACAGGGCAATTTGTTTGTAGCTGAACTCTCTATAAGGCGATTTGATTTCTCTGCAGGTTGATTTGTTTGTAGCTGAACTCTCTAAAGGGTGATTTGCTTGTAGCTGAACTCCTTACATTGTGTCTAGTCTCTAGCTGATCTCTCTACAGGGTGATTTGTTTGTAGCTGATCTCTCTGCAGTTTGATTTATTTGTAGCTGAAGTCTCTACAGGGTGATTTATTTCTAGCTGATCTCTCTACAGGGTGATTTTTTGTAGCTGATCTCTCTGCAAGTTGATTTGTTTGTGTAGTCGATCTCTCTACAGGGTAATCTGTTTGTAGCTGAACTGTCTATGAGGTGATTTGTTTGTAGCGGATCTCTCTGCAGGTTGATTTGTTTTAGCTGAAATCTCTACAGGGTGATTTGTTTGTAGCTGATCTCTCTGCAGGTTGATTTGTTTGTAGCTGAAGTCTCTACAGGGTGATTTGTTTCTAGCTGATCGCTCTACAGGTTGATTTGTTTGTAGCTGAAATCTCAACAGGGTGTATTGCTTGTAGCTGAAGTCCTTACATTGTGTCTAGTTCCTAGATGATCTCTCTACAGGGTGATTTGTTTGTAGTTGATCTCTCTGCAGTGGCGGATCTAGGAATTTATAAAGGGGGTTTCCAGTTTAGAAGGTGGAGATATATATTGACATGAGATACGCAAACGTTTGCACTACATCGTCTGGTTTGGTAAGGTGAGACCAAAAAAAAAAAAAAAAAAAAAAAAAAAAAGGTCACAGCCTAGTAATAGTACATAAAATATATTAAAAACTTCCTACACACTACTTTAGTAGCTACTGTGACTGCTCTAATTACAGTATCTCGATCGAGACGCACGCCGCGATAATTAAAACATTTAATTGTTACGCAATCATTTTTCAAAGGGGGTTTCCGTGGAAACCAATGAAACCCCCTGGATCCGCCACTGCTCTGCACATTGATTTGTTTGTATATAGCTGAACTCTCTACAGGGTGATTTGTTTCTAGCTGATCTCTCTACAAGTTGATTTGTGTGTAGCTGATCTCTCTGCAAGTTTATTTGTTTGTAGTCGATCTCGCTACAGGGTAATTTGTTTGTAGCTGAACTGTCTATAAGGTGATATGTTTGTAGCTGATCTCTCTGCAGGTTGATTTGTTTTAGCTGAACTCTCTACAGGGTGATTTGTTTCTAACTTATCTCTCTACAGGTTGATTTGTGTGTAACTGATCTCTCTACAAGCTGATTTGTTTGTAGCTGATCTCTCTGCAGGTTGATTTGTTTTAGCTGAACTCTCTACAGGGTGATTTGTTTCTAGCTTATCTCTCTACAGGTTGATTTGTGTGTAACTGATCTCTCTACAAGCTGATTTGTTTGTAGCTGATCTCTCTGCAGGTTGATTTGTTTTAGCTGAACTCTCTACAGGGTGATTTGTTTCTAGCTTATCTCTCTACAGGTTGATTTGTGTGTAACTGATCTCTCTACAAGCTGATTTGTTTGTAGCTGATCTCTCTGCAGGTTGATTTGTTTTAGCTGAACTCTCTACAGGGTGATTTGTTTCTAGCTGATCTCTCTACAAGTTGATTTGTGTGTAGCTGATCTAGAGTTGCAGCGATAATCGATTGAATTATCGGTAACAACCGATATTAGCTAATTTTACAAGTATCGTATCGGCTACGAAGCGGAAATAACTTGCCGGTTAACCGAAACCCACAATCAATCGTTAAGTTGACGACAATGAACAGGTGAAAGTAAAGAAGGTGGTGAATGTAGCAGTAAGTGGTTTGTTGTAACTGTTTTGTAACTATTTGAGTTTGTTTGTTTGCACAAATGTGGTTGCAAGGCTATAGTAGGCTGTGTATATTTATCGGCCGCCCACGCAATTAGTTGATCACTCTTCACAAAGGGTCTGTAGTCCCACTAAAACACTGTTTGATTAGCTGTTTTATAACTACTTGGCTTCCTTTTTCATGAAAGGAGATACTAGCAAAACTGTGTAAAACATTGTAAAAGTCGGCCGCCCACGTAATTAATTACATTGATTACATTATCATTACAAATGCAGTTTATACGCATAAACTTTAGGTGATTTTCTGCTCCTCCTCCTCTGTTCTGAAGAAATGAAGAATATCGGTAAATATCGGCATATCGGTTACAGGAATAGGCAAATAATCGGTATCGGCAAATGTGAAAAAATGCATATCGGTGCAACTCTAAGCTGATCTCTCTGCAAGTTGATTTGTTTGTAGTCGATCTCGCTACAGGGTGATTTGTTTGTAGCTGAACTGTCTATAAGGTGATATGTTTGTAGCTGATCTCTCTGCAGGTTGATTTGTTTTAGCTGAACTCTCTACAGGGTGATTTGTTTCTAGCTTATCTCTCTACAGGTTGATTTGTGTGTAACTGATCTCTCTACAAGCTGATTTGTTTGTAGCTGATCTCTCTGCAGGTTGATTTGTTTTAGCTGAACTCTTCACAGGGTGATTTGTTTCTAGCTTATCTCTCTACAGGTTGATTTGTGTGTAACTGATCTCTCTACAAGCTGATTTGTTTGTAGCTGATCTCTCTGCAGGTTGATTTGTTTTAGCTGAACTCTTCACAGGGTGATTTGTTTCTAGCTTATCTCTCTACAGGTTGATTTGTGTGTAACTGATCTCTCTACAAGCTGATTTGTTTGTAGCTGATCTCTCTGCAGGTTGATTTATTTTAGCTGAACTCTTCACAGGGTGATTTGTTTCTAGCTTATCTCTCTACAGGTTGATTTGTGTGTAACTGATCTCTCTACAAGCTGATTTGTTTGTAGCTGATCTCTCTGCAGGTTGATTTGTTTTAGCTGAACTCTTCACAGGGTGATTTGTTTCTAGCTTATCTCTCTACAGGTTGATTTGTGTGTAACTGATCTCTCTACAAGCTGATTTGTTTGCAGCTGATCTCTCTGCAGGTTGATTTGTTTTAGCTGAACTCTCTACAGGGTGATTTGTTTCTAGCTTATCTCTCTACAGGTTGATTTGTGTGTAACTGATCTCTCTACAAGCTGATTTGTTTGTAGCTGATCTCTCTACAGGGTGATTTGTTTCTAGCTGATCTCTCTACAAGTTGATTTGTGTGTAGCTGATCTCTCTGTAAGTTGATTTGTTTGTAGTCGATCTCTCTACAGGGTAATTTGTTTGTAGCTGAATTGTCTATAAGGTGATATGTTTGTAGCTGATCTCTCTGCAGGTTGATTTGTTTTAGCTGAACTCTCTACAGGGTGATTTGTTTCTAGCTTATCTCTCTACAGGTTGATTTGTGTGTAACTGATCTCTCTACAAGCTGATTTGTTTGTAGCTGATCTCTCTGCAGGTTGATTTGTTTTAGCTGAACTCTTCACAGGGTGATTTGTTTCTAGCTTATCTCTCTACAGGTTGATTTGTGTGTAACTGATCTCTCTACAAGCTGATTTGTTTGTAGCTGATCTCTCTACAGGGTGATTTGTTTCTAGCTGATCTCTCTACAAGTTGATTTGTGTGTAGCTGATCTCTCTGTAAGTTGATTTGTTTGTAGTCGATCTCTCTACAGGGTAATTTGTTTGTAGCTGAATTGTCTATAAGGTGATATGTTTGTAGCTGATCTCTCTGCAGGTTGATTTGTTTTAGCTGAACTCTCTACAGTGTGATTTGTTTCTAGCTTATCTCTCTACAGGTTGATTTGTGTGTAACTGATCTCTCTACAAGCTGATTTGTTTGTAGCTGATCTCTCTGCAGGTTGATTTGTTTCTAGCAGATCTCTCTACAAGTTGATTTGTTTGTTGCTGATCACTCTAAAGATTGATTTGTTTGTACCTGAACTCTCTGCAAAGTATTTTGTTTGTAGCTGATCTCTCTACAGGATAATTTGTTTGTAGCTGAACTCTCTGCATAGTGATTTGTGTGTAGCTGAATTCTCTAGAGAGTAATTTAATTGTAGGTGAACTCTCTACAGGGTGCATGACTTGTTCATAGCTGAACTCTCTTCAGTGTGACTTGTAATGTTCTGAATCTCTACAGTGATATAATTGTAGCTTAATTCTCCACAGGGTGACTTGCTTCTTGCTGAACTGTCTATAAGATTAACTGTTTGCAGCTGAACTCCCTACAGAATAACTTGTAATGTAATAGAATTCTATAATGGAGTAAATAAATTAGCTGAATGCTCTATTAGGGTGACTGTTCTATTAGAGTATCTCGATCTCGCATTTGCTACACAGAGTTGGCTTTCGAATCATAACTCAGTGGTTTGTAATCCAATTCTTCTATACTACTGCAAGGACTTTCTTTGAAGATTATTCCAGCTATACACCGATTTTCAGCTCATTGCTCTTAGCGGTTTGCCTAGTAGGCGTAAAAACTAATACTTTTTATTACTAAAAGTCGATCGCGTAATTGTGACACAGGTTAGGTTTTGTGTCATATCTCCGTGGTCTTAATCTCGATTCCTTTCAAACCACCAAAAGGCACTCCTACGATGGGTACTCCATCTACATAGCAATTTTGAGCTCATTCCATGAAGTGATTTACCCTGTAGGCGTGACAACAAATCGATCTTGTTTTACGCGAATAATCGGTCATAACGCCTGAACCATTCATCGGATTTGCACCCAATTTGATGCTAGGATGCGTCTTTGGACTCCCTTTCTGTGTGCCAAATTTTAAGGCGATTGGAGCACGCGTTTTCGTTTTATAGCAATTTTTGCAAGTGTGCGAAAAGACGAAGAAGAAAAAAAAACGAAGAAAAACAAACCAAACTTTGGCCACTCATATCTCGGAAATGGCTTGAGTGATTTCCTTGAAATTTGGAATGTAGACTCCCCTAGCTGGCGGGCAACTCTGCAGCAAATTTGGTTTCAATCGGATAAGCTATCACCGAGATACAAAAGTGTGAAAATGACGTTTTCTTTCTTCCTGTCAATATACTCACGGTGTGGCGCGCCAGCTTCTTGGGCCGCACGACACACTATCGTGTGTCTTGATATCTGCTCTTATCAATACATCACTACATGTAAGGTAACCACAAATAATCACAAATAGCTCAACTTGTACATGTTTGGTCTCTACGATCACTCATACTCATGATGTATGGGGGCCATTTGTGTCAAAACTCCTTTTTTTAGACATTGTGTTTTTCATGGTTATTTACATACATTTCATGGTTATTTACATACATTTCATGGTTATTTACAAATAACTGTAGAGTATGCATGGTTATTTACGAAAAGCATGGTTATTTACGAAAAGCATAGTTATTTACGAAAAGCATGGTTATTTACAAAAAGCATGGTTATTTACAAAAGCATGGTTATTTACGAAAAGCATGGTTATTTACGAAAAGCATGGTTATTTACGAAAAGCATGGTTATTTACAAAAAGCATGGTTATTTACAAAAGCATGGTTATTTACAAAAGCATGGTTATTTACAAAAGCATGGTTATTTACAAAAGCATGGTTATTTACAAAAGCATGGTTATTTACGAAAAGTATGGTTATTTACGAAAAGCATGGTTATTTACAAAAGCATGGTTATTTACGAAAAGCATGGTTATTTACAAAAGCATGGTTATTTACAAAAGCATGGTTATTTACGAAAAGCATGGTTATTTACAAAAGCATGGTTATTTACAAAAGCATGGTTATTTATGAACAGCATGGTTACTTACAAAAAGCATAGTTACTAAGTTTTTCGTGCAATATCGATATTACAAACTGGCAGTTATATATCATATATATCGATAACTTAATTAATAACGGTGCGCATATATTTGCACCGGATGCAGTCTATAACTAGCGTTCCCCGGCACGGGCTAGCTAGCTATCTGTAATATTGTTAGTTTCAGTCTGGTGCAAATTCACTAAGCGGATCGGCATACCGGAACCGAAATTGATGGCCAGTGGACTACATTCAGTTAAGAGTCAGTTGGGAATGCTTGCTGGAAGCATGTATGGAAGAACTGGTGAGACGAGGCTTCATCACTGCTATGGATGATGACGATGACAATGGTGATCAAAGGTAAAATTGTAGGTAGTTACGTATAGCTAAGTTATATATATGGCTGTCTAGCCAGGGGTCACTAAATCACTCATTAGCTATGCTACTCGGTGCCGCGTAGCTGAGACTGGTATGGCAGCGCCCACCCCTTTATTATTATCATTGTTGATTAGCTAAGTATGAAGAAATCAAAACTAAAAAGTATCCAGTTCTTCCATGCATCCATGCTTCCAGCAAAACATTTCCTAACTAACTCCTAACTGAATGTAGTCCACTGGCCATCAGTTTTGGTGTATGCCGATCCCGCGCTTAGTGTATTTGCACCAGACTGAAACTACCAATATTACAGACAGCTAGCTAGCCCATGCCGGGGAACGCTAGTTATAGACTGCATCCGGTGCAAATATATACGCACCGTTATTAACTAAGTTATCGATATAAATAACTGCTAGTTTGTAGTATCGATATCGCACGAAAAACTTAGTAACTATGCTTTTCATAAGTAACCATGCTGTTCATAAATAACCATGCATTTGTAAATAACCATGCTTTTCGTAAATAACCATGCTTTTGTAAATAACCATGTTTTTCGTAAATAACCATGCTTTTGTAAATAACCATGATTTTGTAAATAACCATACTTTTCGTAAATAACCATGCTTTTGTAAATAACCATGATTTTGTAAATAACCATGCTTTTCGTAAATAACCATGCTTTTGTAAATAACCATGTTTTTCGTAAATAACCATGCTTTTGTAAATAACCATGATTTTGTAAATAACCATACTTTTCGTAAATAACCATGCTTTTGTAAATAACCATGATTTTGTAAATAACCATGCTTTTCGTAAATAACCATGCTTTTGTAAATAACCATGTTTTTCGTAAATAACCATGCTTTTGTAAATAACCATGATTTTGTAAATAACCATACTTTTCGTAAATAACCATGCTTTTGTAAATAACCATGATTTGTAAATAACCATGATTTTGTAAATAACCATGCTTTTCGTAAATAACCATGCTTTTCGTAAATAACCATGCTTTTGTAAATAACCATGTTTTTCGTAAATAACCATGCTTTTTGTAAATAACCATGCTTTTGTAAATAACCATGTTTTTCGTAAATAATCATGCTTTTCGTAAATAACCATGCTTTTGTAAATAACCATGTTTTTCGTAAATAATCATGCTTTTCGTAAATAACCATGCTTTTGTAAATAACCATGATTTTGTAAATAGCCATGTTTTTCGTAAATAACCATGCTTTTGTAAATAACCATGTTTTTTGTAAATAACCATGCTTTTGTAAATAACCATGATTTTGTAAATAACCATGCTTTTCATAAATAACCATGCTTTTGTAAATAACCATGATTTTGTAAATAACCATGCTTTTCGTAAATAACCATGCTTTTTTAAATAACCATGATTTTGTAAATAACCATGCTTTTCATAAATAACCATGCTTTTCGTAAATAACCATGCATGTTCTACAGTTGTTTGTAAATAACCATGAAAAACACAATGTCTTAAAAAAGTGGAGTTTTGGCACAAATGGCTCCCCACAATGATGCAACTATTAGATGTACAATTTTGTATAGCTGTACTAAGCATTGTGTGTAACTAACTGAGTATGTATGGTATACTGATATGTAGAATTTGTTATTTGTATAGAAACAATGGCTGACACTCAACCCAAAGAGAAAGAAATATTCAGAGACCACATTGCCAAGTTGTGTAACACCATGGTGGATATTGACAACCTGTTACCACACTTTGCACAAGTTAATATTATCACACTAGATGATTTAGAAAGGATAAAGGCTAAACCAACAACAAAAGATAAAGTAGAAAAGTTACTACAATATATTTCAGGTCCCTTACAAACAGAGTATGTGGAGAGCTTTCATATTATGTTGAGTATAATGGAGAAACATGGTACACAAGCCACAAGAGAATTAGCTAGTACAATGAAAAGCCATGTCACTGCTGATATTAAAGCAACAGGTCAGTATTTCAGTGCAAATCATACAGTATGGTAGTACTGTATAGTAGATATCATGGAGATTTGAGCTTTCTTGCCCAAAAATATCACCTAAAGCCAGCCTTACTTTTACTTCTGGATAGCTTTGCATGGCATAACCAAGCCCAAGCCCTTCCAACCAATTTATATAGTTTGCTTTTTTATTTACCTGAATTTTCTACTAACAGATGCATGACTGACTGATACGATACTGTACAGAGATTTCCCTAGCAAAATACAATACAATAGAGCAGTAAAACTGTCAATTTGCTACCAACATCAAAGTCAATTAGTTAATAATATACATTCTTTTTTACCACATCAAAAGAATTTTGAGAGTAGTGCTGCACTGCTCTACTGCTCTTAAGGGAAGCCCCTGCTGTACCTCCAGCCAAGCATAACTCAACTGTAGTTAATACTATAGATGTACTGTTTGATGTCGCTTTTGACTTGAGATGTTCCTTTATTGGTTCATTAGTAATGAATTAGCAGAGTTGTGTACTGTATGTTATTACAAAATTGTAGCAAGTGTAACAAAAAATTAGAAATTTTGCTTTGAGTAGGGATCATAGGAGGAAAGGTAATGAAATAAGGGAAGTCTACACCTGCAGCTATGCTAGTTGACATGTGATTACTGCCAGTAGTATAGCCATGGCTAAAGCAGGGATTAAATGTCCACTAGTTTAGCTGCAGATGTAGGTGACTTCACTTGTTTCATTTCTATGATCTGTACTCAAATGTAAAATTTTGAATTTTCCTTCCACTTTAATATTCAGAGCACTGCAAAATCATTTGATTAGCTACAAGGAATTGGAAGAGCTAAATTTAACAGAAATTGGAATGGTAATGAAGAGAATAATTACCATATAGCAGGTTATTTTCTCGAGGTACAAATTTTTCCCAAATGGGCTCACGACTTAGGAAAGTTTATTCTGCAACTGCATTCAGTTAAACCAATTGTGGGATTTTGACAATTGGACTGAAGGTGGGATTAACAATGATCATGTCTAGATCACTTTTAGATTTATTTCTTATTTAAGAAGTGGTCTGATACTTATTTGCCAGAACCCAGTGGCCCATTGAGCAGCAAAATACTTTCTTCTACTAATGCAGCTGCTAACACTGAAGTGATGCATGTCATGAATGGCCATGGACCTAACAAGCTCAAGTCTACTGATGAAAAAGGGGTGTTTACAACAAGTATACTCCAGAATTCAAGGCAAAAGTAATTGAAAAATCGTAATAGTCAATCAAGCTGCTCAGCAGTACAGACAAAGTTATTGACAAGAGCTGTGTGTGAGGGTGGGATACAACATATAAGAGGGAGATGGAAATTAAAGGAAACAAATAACTGGGAAGGAAGATTCTATAGTATCTTTGCTACCTGTGGCAAAATGTGGTTGACCATTACTTCCAGGGGATACACTTGACAGTGAGGTAAATTCTTACATTAGAAGTGTCCATGAAGGAGGTGGCCTATAGTTATAACGGAAAGCTGCAAGAGCATTATTGTTATAAAGTACAATCCAGGATTGCTAATTGACAAGTCAACAGGTGAGGAAGGTCCTATAGCGAAAACATTGAATTGGGCAAAATCATTATTGTGTTGTATGAAATTTGTGAAAAGAAGGGGTAGTACCACTATGAAATATCTGGTTGATAATTTTGAGTCTATCAAATGCTGATTCATAGCTGATATAAAGCCTGCTAGAAATCCCAGATGATTTAATTTCAAACTGGGATCACACTGGAATAAACAGTATTCCTGGATCTGGATGGTGCTTTTAGCCTTGGATAACAAATGGCAGATTACTGCTGTTGTCTGTGGACCACTTACTGGAAATTTGCTACCTTTCCAGCTAATCTATCAGGTACAGCCTGTCTACCCAAAGTCACATTGCCCCAGGAATGGCATATCACATGAATCATTGGTACAACAAGTAAACGCTTACAATTTACTCTATCCAAATTACAAGCTTAAGAATTAACATGAAACAAACAACAACTCCATTAATGGGTTTATGAAAGTACACAAACTAGGTGAATCAATAATTGGAATTTTAAAGGCAAAATACTGTAGGAATTAACAAGAAAGGATCACAGAGACCATAATACCTCAATCCCATTTTGGCTCAAAAAGGATCGACAGAAATACAGTAAGGTTACTGTATATTGAAGTTTAAAATTTCTCATAAAAAATATTGATCAGAAACCAGCCTCACAGTACCTTCATGGTACCTTACACCCTGTTCACACTATCCTTAGTTAGCCAGAGTGTTTAAACTCGGATTATTGAACTAGGGTGGGCACTTATTCACATTACTGAATCTGACACAAGCTTGATAGTGCGTGCACCGAATAATCATTAAATGCACGAGCTTTTGATTATTTAGGCGTTTAATAAAAGGCACTGGAATTGTAGCGAGGAAGCGTAGAACTTGCTGAAATAAGTTGTACAATTTTATACATGCCATGTTTAAGCTATTGGGTGCTCCTTTCGCCAGGAATATCAATGCCTCATTCGAGCATAACTGTCACAAAGTCTACCAGAACTACGGTACATTGTAGCCATTTTGAAGAATGGTTTTAGAGCATAGAATATACTCACTGTGTGGCCAACAGAAGCAGTTATATTGCTATCCTGAGTTGGCCAGCTCGGAATGCGTTCACACTGTACTCTACTCCGGGCCAACCCGTGCCAGCCCACCTCTCCTTGTTGTGCCATGCTGGATCTAGTTTGGCATGGCTTGATGATTCACACTGCAACTTGTTTCAAGCCATGCTGTACTCTACCCGGGTTAGAAGATAGTGTGAACTGGGTGTTAATTGGTAGTATTGGTTAGGTAGAATCAGTGTCTTTAGAGCAGCCAAAAACACTTGCTATAAATTGCTACAAAATTTTTAAAATATTTTATTTAACAGAATTTTCTAATGACTAACTGCCTACTTCAGCCTGACCGGTGCCTTTTGGCATACCGCAGTACATACAATGCACACATCATGGACTTTCCTTTGTCTTCCTTTGGGTCTCATTTCAGTGCAAGGTGTCAATTAGTAGAAGTGAGTGACGACTTCCCTTCTATAGTACAATTGTGATGGGAATTGTCTGTGTTTTCCATACTGACTGGACTGATTGTAGAGGTACTTCTCGTAATGTTCTTTATTTGTAATGGGCTGGATATGATACGTAACGCTGTTTCAGTAAATGATTGTTGGGACATGTATTCAGGTAAACAGACACAAGGGAAAACCTTTGGAGTTTATCATACAGTACGATAGTACTGTATAGTAGGGACTACAAAGGAGT
Organism: Dysidea avara; assembly: GCF_963678975.1. Lineage (NCBI taxonomy): Eukaryota > Metazoa > Porifera > Demospongiae > Dictyoceratida > Dysideidae > Dysidea > Dysidea avara. The sequence goes on along the minus strand of NC_089282.1, from coordinate 15,927,913 downwards.
AGACATGGCCCACAAAATAACATCACCCAAAAACCAACCTCGATTTTCCCTGACAATGATGAGGAAATATTGGTTAGGCAAAACTAAGCCCAGACAAGCTTTCAGATCGATCTGAAATGCTTTCAACAAGCTGCTACGGAATGTTTAAAAGGTTTGTTTACTGGAATTTTCTACTGACTGAATAACTGACTGACCTTCAGACAAGCGTAACTCAATAACGGTTAAGGCTATATAGAGGCTTGATTTTTCACTGCTCGACATCGCCTTGGCCCGAGAGGTGCCTTTTGGCATACGGCAATATGTACAATGCATTCTTCATGGACTTACTAGTGTCCTTCTTTGTGTCCCATTCATCTTTGCTGACAGTGAAAAGTGTCAATTTGGTGGTAGCACATGATGGCTTCCCTTTGTAACGGAAGTCGTCCGTATTTTTTATAGTGGCAGTTTTGATTGCAGAGGTGCTTTTCAAACAGTTCTTGATTCATACTGCTGTGTAATGGGTTGAACATAGTCGACTACAAAGCGTAATGGATACTTCACTTTTCAGACAATAATTGATATAACTGGGGCATGTGGCACCATTTCTTTCAGTATGCATGGATTGCAGAGGTGCTTTTTGAACAGTTCTTGACCTGAAATGCTGTGTAACGGGTTGAACATAACTGACAACGAAGCGTAATGGATACTTTACTTTTCAGACGATAATTCATATAGCTGGGGTGCGCAGCACCATTTCAGATGCGGTATACGTGGGTTCACCAGTTATAATAATTATTTACAAAAAAAAGTTAACTAACAAGTACACAGAAAAGTTTGGAATTTTCAACTAGAGTAGGGACCATAGCACATCAATAAAAAAACTGAAACAAGATGGAGTAGTGTACGATATTAAATCACAGTAAAACAATAAGAAGTGCTATATCCCTACTGTGCTCAATATACCATAATGGAAATGCACAGTAGGGATATAACATTTATTATTGTTTTACTGTGATTTAATATCATGCACTACTCCAGCTTGTTTCAGTACTTTTTATTGGTGTGCTATGTATGGTCCCTAATCTAGTAGAAAATTCCAATTTTTTCTGTGTACTTGTAAGCTCAATAAGGATCCTAGACAAAAAAGTATGTGATGCTGTATTTATTAATATTATAAAAGAGGCGTGCCCCAGTACAGGGCATGGCACTAATTAGAGTAACTGATGTGACACATTGTTCTAGTCTATTGTCAGACTGTAACAAATTTGGGGGCTTGTCCAGGAGCTATCAGATGCTCACTACTCGCTGAAGAAGATAAAGTCTAAGCTGTTTCACCTTTGTTTGTTGGCCTACGTGGCATGATTACGAATCCACAGAAGGATTCTCCTGGCAGACCTTCATTTTTGTAATCAACCACTCGTATTCCTTGGTGCTGGGTGTGAATAGGCACCTGTAAAGGTGAACAGTTTGTGTTGCATGACTTTCCTGTTGTTCTTCATGCTTCTTTTGGTAGGATTTGATACTCACGTCGATCTCCCTCATGTCACAGTGTTGTTGCCAAACAAAATGAACAATTTCTACATGGAACCGACATTAAAGGCTCTTAACCTGTTAAAGAAGAAAGAACTGACTGAAGCTGCAAGTCATTATGGACTAGCTAGGAGTGCCCGAGAACATTTAGAAAGTGGCAATTAAGAAGCTAGTGCTCAATTATTTAGTTGAGGAAGAATCGCCAAACCTGGATCGTCATCAGACACTATGAAAGGTCAGCAGTTATTAGAATTGAAACGTCTTGAGTTCCAAGAATGCGAATGGGAAAGAGAGACTCAGTTGAAAATGAAAGAACTAGAAATCAAGGAGAAGGAAATTGCTATGCAATTAAAGCTACAAGAGTTGGAGGCCCATCCAACTGCTACACCCACACCCACAGTGAAGTCTACAGGCTTTGACGTCAGTAAGCACATTAGATTAGTCCCTCCATTTCAGGAGAATGAAGTTGATAAATATTTTATTCATTTTGAGAAGATAGCTACTAGCCTGGAATGGCCCCAAGAAGTTTGGACTTTATTACTGCAGTGTGTGTTGGGGGGAAGGCTCGAGAGATTTATTCTGCTCTATCTGTGGAGAAAAGTGCCCAATATGATGCATTGAAGAAGGCTATCCTTAAAGCCTACGAATTGGTTCCGAAGCTTATCAACAGAAATTTAGAGATTCCAGGAAACAAGATGGTCAGACTTACGTTGAGTTTGCTAGAGAGAAGGAAGTTCTGTTTGACCACTGGTGTGCTGCTAAACAAGTAGACCATGACTACCATAAACTTAGACAGCTTCTCTTTGTTGAAGAGTTCAAGAAGTGTCTTCAAAGTGATGTCAAGATGTACATAGATGAACAGAAAGCAAACAGCTTGCATCAAGCAGCTGTGCTAGCAGACGACTACTCTTTGACTCACTAAACTGCTTTTCCATCAAAGTCTGAGCAGTCTGGAGCTGGTTCAGATCGTAAGAGTTCTGGGCAAGCAGGCGATCTCCACCAATTACTAGAAGAAGAAACCACACTTAAGGTAGAGGCCAGTTTGACAATTTTCGTGAGCTTGCAGGAGGACCTGTTTGTTATTATTGTAAGAAGTATGGTCACTTGATGGCTGAATGTCTGGCTCTTGAGAAGAAGAATGTTAAGAAGTCCAATGCCCTTGTGATCCCTTAAGACCCAGGTACACCTGCTGTTCAATCTGCATGTAGCAGAGACCAATACAATCCCTTCATTTCTAAAGGCTTCATTTCCTTATCTGAACATCTTTGTTAGTGAATGGCATTTTGTCCCTGTCAGACAGCACAGCTACTGGTGCAGATCCAGGGTATTGAACTGGGAGTTGTGAATGCGCCACTTCATTTTGTTTACCTCAACTCTAATTTGGTGAATGGAGCACTAACTGTTGGAATAAGGCCCACCATTCCTGTTGAAGGAATTTCACTCACCCTTGGCAACGACTTGGTAGGCAGCAAGGTGATGAATGACCCTTATCCTGAACAAATAGTAGATAATTGTGATGACATTTTCCCAGTGTGTGCTGTTACTAGAGCATCGGCCAGGAGAGCAAGGACAGATGACAGTGACAATCGATAGAATGACCAGATGCCTGATGCTACAGCTAAAGATAGTGTAACCTCTACAAGTAGTATTACCAACACATTGACTGGCCCAATGATGGAAGACTGTCTCTCAATGTCTTGAGAACAGCTTATTAAGGAGCAAAAAGCTGATGTAGAGCTATGCTGATTGATGGAAGAAGCTATGGAGGAGGAGGAAGCAACCAGGTATGCTAATTGTTTTTACATAAAGTTGGGTGTGTTGAAGAGAAAGTGGAGACCTCCTTATGCTCCAGCAATAGATGAATGGCAAGTAGTTCACCAGATAGTACTCCCTCATTGTTGTCGAAATGATGTTATTAGTGTGGCTCAAGATCCCCCACTGGGTGGATATTTAGGTGTGCATAAGACATAATATATACCACAAAATATTAGCACATTTTTATTGGCCAAAGATGAAACGAGATGTTGCTCAGTTTTGTAGGACATGTTGCTCAGTTTTGTGAGACATGTCATCCTATTCCAGTAGCTCTGCTTAAACCTATTCCTGCTTGTGGAGAGCCTTTTTGTGATGTAATTATAAACTGTGTTAGTCCGTTACCCAAAAGAAAGTCGTGTAACCAGTCTCTGTTGACCATTATGTGTAAAGCTACATGCTTTCCTGAGGCTGTGCCGTTTAGAAGTATTAAAGCTCCAAAGACTGTAGACGCTTTAGTCAAATTCTTCACTTTTGTTGGCTTGCCACGTACTGTTCAATCTGATCAAGGGTCAAACTTTATGTCGGGACTTATGCAGCAAGCAATGTACCAACTTGGTGTAAAACAGTATAAGTCTTCGGCATACCACCCCGAGTCACAAGGTGCTCTGGAGCAATTTCATCAGACTCATAAGAACATGCTGTGTGCTTATTGTACAGAGAACAACCGTGATTGGGACCGAGGTGTGTATTTGTGTCTGTTTGCTGCAAGAGAAAGTGTTCAGGAGTCGTTGGGGTTTAGTCTCTTCGAATTGGTTTTTTGATCGTACAGTTAGGGGTCCACTTAAGTTGCTGAAAGAGGCGTGGCTGGCTGAGGACTCTCCAATTAATCTTTTAGACCAGATAGCAGACCTTCGTTGCAGACTTGTACATGCTAGAGACACTTTGCTCAGAAGAATTTGACAGTTTCACAACAGAAGATGAAGACTTGGTATGACAAGAGAGCCAAGAGTAGAAGTTTACAGTTGGTGAGAGAGTAATAGTTTTACTTCCTATCCCTCAACAACCTTTTCAAGCAAAATATTTTGGCGCATACACAGTAACAAAGAAAGTCAGTGATGTTGATTATATTATTCATACTCCAGACGGACAGTAGTCTCAATGGTTGTGCCACATCAATATGTTGAAGAAGTACCAAGGTAGAGAGTCTAAGTCAGCTTCTAACGCTGCTGTTTGTGTGGTGCAGAGAGTGCACCAAGATGTCCAAGAGACTGTGTGTGATACTGTGGTAAGCAATTTTGCATTGTTGTGTAACTCTGATGTCCTAGGAAATTTAGAGAAGCAACTGTATCACTTAACTTCTCCAGAGAGGGAGGAGATGGTTGAAGCCATTACTCAGTTTTCTGACATTTTCCCAGATGTGCCAGGCAGAGCTAACTGTGTGCTGCACAATGTTGAAGTTGGTGATGCAGCCCCTATCAAACAGAATCCCTATTGTGTAAACTCGAGTTTATGAGGAAAGAAGTTGACTATATGTTAAAGCACGGAATCATAGAACCGATCAGAGCAACTGGAGCTCACCATGCCTATCGGTTCCCAAGTGCGATGGATCCTATTGCTTTTGCAATGATTACAGAAAGGTGAATGCAGTCACCAAGTCAGATTCATACCCAATTCCTAGAGTTGAAGACTGCATTGATAGGATTGGCTGTGCCAAGTATGCTGGACCTGCTGAAGGGATCTTGGTAAGTGCCTCTGACTCCTGCTTCAAAAGAGATTTCAGCATTTGTGACACCTGAAGGGTTCTTCCAGTACAGCCATTTGGTATGAAGAACGTCCCAGCCACGTTCCAGCATATGATCAACAAAGTAATAAAGGACCTGGATGGCTGCGAGGCTTATACTGATGATGTTGTTGTGTTTAGGAGTACTTGGGAAGAGCACCTATTAAGAGTCAAGGAACTGTTTCGCTGGTTAAGAGCTGCTAACCTAACTGAATCTCGTGAAGAGCAAGTTTGGTCATGCATATCTTGGACACATAGTGGGCCAAGGTCAAGTGAGACCAGTGACTGCCAAGGTGGGTGCAACAATCAATTATCCTGTCCCAACTACTGAGAAGGAAGTAATGAGGTTTTTAGGAATGGCGGGGTATTACCAAAAGTTCTGTAGAGACTTTGCTACATTGCGTGAGCCGCTTACTAATCTTCTTAAAAAGAACACTACTTTTGTGTGGAATGGTACTACCCAGAAGGCTTTTGATAGTGTTAAGACATTACTGATATCAGCACCTGTCCTGACCATGCCCGACTTCGGGAAACCCTTTATACTAACAATCAATGCTAGTGATTTTGGTGCAGGTGCTGTCCTGCTGCAAGAGGATGCAAAAGGGATAGACCACTCCATTGTTTATTGCTCTTACAAGTTTACTACAAGCCAAAAGAAACACTTGACTAGTGAAAAGGAAACTATAGCTCTAGTGATGGCATTACAACATTTTGACTTTTATTTCACCCCTGCCCAATTCCCAGTACAGGTGTACGTTGATCATAATCCTTTGGTGTTCTTGAACAGAATGAAAAACAAGAATCAATGTCTGTTGAGATGGAGCTTGGCATTGCAGACATATGATCTCTGTATTAAACATATTCCTGGTAAAGGGAAAGTTTTAGCTGATGCTCTCTCCAGGGAATGATCACTTGTACATTGTACTTGGTCATGAAACTGTTATTTTCTTGTAATTTGATTATTAGGCTTTTTGTTGTAGGGTTCTTGTTGCATACAAGTTAAAGGAAAAATTAGAAATTTTAAGTTTGATTAGGGATCATAGAAAAAAAAATAGGGAAACAAGGGAGGTTGCCTCCACCTCCAGATATACTAGTGAACATTTAATCCCTAATCCAGTCTATACCCAAGACCAAGACTTAATTAGGGATTAAATGTTCACTAGTATATCTAGAGGTGTAGGCAACCTCCCTTGTTTCTAGCTGATCTCCCTACAGGGTGATTTGTTTGTAGCTGATCTCTCTGCAGGTTGATTTGTTTGTAGCTGATCTCTCTACAGGTAATCCGTTTGTAGCTGAACTCTCTATAAGGTGATTTGTTTGTAGCTGATCTCTCTGCAGGTTGATTTGTTTTAGCTGAACTCTCTACAGGGTGATTGCTTGTAGCTGAACTCCTTACATTGTGTCTAGTTTCTAGCTGATGTCTCTACAGGGTGATTTTTTATAGCTGAACTCTCTACAGGGTGATCTGTTTCTAGCTTATCTCTCTACAGGTAGATTTGTGTTGATTTGTTCATTGCTGATCGCTCTAAAGGTTGATTTGTTGCAGCTGAACACCCTGCAAAGTGTTTTGTTTGTAGCTGATCACTCTAAAGGGTAATTTGCTTGTAGCTGAACTCTCTCCACAGTGACTTGTGTGTAGCTGAATTCTGTGTAACTGAATTCTCTAGAGAGTGACTTAATTGTAGCTGAATTCTCTACACAGTGCATGACTTGTTTATAGCTGAACTTTCTTCAGTGTGACTTGTAATGTTCTGAATCTCTATAGTGATATATTTGCTTAACTCTCCACATGGTGACTGTCTTCTTGCTGAACTGTCTATAAGATTAACTGTTTGCAGCTGAACTCCCTACAGAATAACTTGTAATGTAATAAAATTCTATAATGGAATAAATAAATTAGCCGAATGCTCTATTAGGGTGACTGTTCTATTAGAGTATCTCGATCTCGCATTTGCTACACGGAGTTGGCTTTCGAATCATAACTCAGTGGTTTGTAATCCGATTCTTCTGTACTACTGCAAGGACCTTCTATGAAGATTATTCCAGATATACACCGATTTTCAGCTCATTGCTCTAAGTGGTTTGCCTAGTAGGCGTGAAAACTAATACTTTTTTATTCATAAAAATCGATCGAGTAATTGTGACACAGGTTGGGTTTTGTGTCATATCTCCGTGGTCTTTATCTCGATTCCTTTCAAACCACCAAAAGGCACTCCTACGATGGTTACTCCATCTACATAGCAATTTTCAACTCATTCCATGAAGCGGTTTACCCTGTAGGCGTGACAACAAATCGATCTTGTTTTACGCGAATAATCGGTAATAACTCCTGAACCATTCATAGGATTTATACCAAATTTGATGCTAGGATTCGCATTTGGACTCCCGTTCTGTGTGCCAAATTTCAAGGCGATCGGAGTACGCGTTTGCTTGTTATAGCAATTTTTGCAAGTGTGCGAAAAGACGAAAAAGAAGAAAAAAAAAACGAAGAAAAAAAAACGAAACTTTGGCAGCTCGTATCTCGGAAATGGCTACAGCGATTTCCTTCAAATTTGGAATGTAGACTCCCTTGGCTGGCGGGCAACTGTGCAGCAAATTTGGCTCCAATCAGATAAGTGATCACCGAGATACAAATGTGTGAAAATGACGTTTTCGTTCTTCCTGTCAATATACTCACGGGTGTGGCGCGCCGGCTTCTTGGGCCGCACGACACACTACCGTGTGTCTTGATTTGATAACTTTCATCATAAGGCCAATTAAATGCTTACTAAGAGATTAAAATTGCATTGCCATAGCATAATAATACAAAATGTTGTGAGTGATGAAAGTTTGAAAAAGTAAGTAAAAAATCATGTGCCCACATGCCCTATTTTCACAGGCCCAGTCACATATAGGCTATTTTCATAATTTTTGTAGGACTCTAATAGAACACACGTTTTTTCTGAGCATTTCAATACATAATGTTCACATATAATGTTCTAAAATTTCCACTGATAGATCTAGGAGTTATCATTCTAGTGTACTAAACCAGAAAGGTAGAAATTAAGTGAGGTGAGCAACTGATAGCAGTGGAAGAGTAATATAGGGCTTGGGTATATTAGCGTGAAGGTCCCTGGTTTGAACCCTGGAGAAAATTTTCCAACATTTTTTGCACATGTTTTTACTTCTCAGTGACTGTTTTATTAGAGTATCTTAATCAAGCTTTCTTCACATGTTTTATTTTGCTTTATATCTACTTAGCTGATACTCTCCATACTTTCAAACTACAAAAGATGTGCACTACGATAGTAGCTTCATGTATAGACTGATTTATTCCGTCAAGTGGATTACCTTGTAGGCGTGACAAATCGCTTTTGTAATTTTCAAAATCATGCATAATTCCATTATTCTTAGTTCAATCTGTATGAAAATTGGGCTGTAAATGTGTTGCATTATGCTCTTACTGCCCTAAGTCAATTGACTAAAAGCATGCGCAAGTCACTGCAATTTTTTTTAATGTGCAAAAAGAAATTTACATAAGAATCTTGTCTTGCCAGGGCTCTAGTTATTATTACTTCTTTAATAACTTGGTAACCCTGAAACTAGACTCCTCACCCCATGTAATTATATTGTACATGTAATTGTCAAAGTATGACATTTTAATCATCATTAAGAAGAAAAGTACTACGAAAATCAGACAAACGTTGAAGACACATATCTCAGTAATAGCTGGGTGGATTCTGCTCAAATTTGGAATAGGAGGTGCCCTACCCCTAGAAAGTTTCCATGCCGAAACTATTCAATTTCTGTTCAAATACTATTCAACTACAAATGCGTAAGGGGGAACTGCGTTTTCTTGTAAAATACACACTTGTTTGTTGTATGTCCACACTTGGCTGTGCACAACACGCTATCATGTGTCTTGATGTTTTATTCACTAAACATTTTTGTTTTCTGTGTGATCTTTTTATTCAAAAATGTAACTTTTATATTCCCACACTGGCATATATATAGATTCTTAGAACACATAATTTTGTGAGTTGAGAATGCTAAGGTAGGCAATGTGCTGATATTTTCATCAGTCTGTGCATTGAGTTTAGTAAATTTTTTTTGTATGTTGTATTATTGCTATATACTTTTCTACACTTACTCTAATTGAGACAACAGTATATACATGATCAGAATAGTGAAACTTTCTGCAGGTATGCACAATAGAGTGCCATTTGTATAATTATTCTCAAAATTTAATATTGCCACAATTTCCATAAATATAGTTTTACTATGGCACTGCCCAAGTGCAACGTTGCACTCGCTCACACGTGCAGTTTTGCTTGAGATTTTAAAACTTTCTAATTAAGGAGGGGTGTGGCAACTGTTTCGCTCATGATTCTCATGAGCAAAATAGTTGCCACACTCCTTAATTAGCGATTTTAAAAATCTTGAGCAAAGTGCGCATGCAAGCAAGTACTATGTTGCACTTGGGCAGTACCGTAGCATTGGTAACTGGCCTACTTCCAGGACTATCTCATCATTATCTAAACTTTATATAAATTAACTTAATGGGAACCAAGCATTAAACAACAACAGTACCATTCATCTCCTATAGCACACATACTATTGTGCAGATTACACGACAGTACACATCTTCATTATTTACCACCTCACAGCTTGTGCTGCAGTTTTGTATGCCAGTACATCCTTACATGCTCAAAACACAGATGCAGATGTGCACTATTACCATTAGTGATGTAAGTGTGACCTGACTTATTTTGCATATCAAAGCAAGTTTGCCATATTTTACTTGCCAATTAGCTATTTTGTTTTGTTCAATATTGGCTGCATGGTAAATTCGCCAAACTTTTATCTGCCAACCTGCTTCACATGCTGATTTGCCGAACTTTAAGTCACACTAAACATTCTTTGTTTGCTGTATCATAGTAAGCCTCATATGTAGATAGCAAATCTCGATACTTTTAAATAGGTGATAAGCCCGGTTTTGTCAGACTGGGTCACATTTGCCTGATCCCAGTGGCCCATTAAGCAGCAAAATACTTTCTTCTACTATTGCAGCTGCTAACACTGAAACGATGCATGTCATGAATGGCCATGGCCCTAACAAGCTCAAGTATACTGATGAAAAAGGGGTGTTTACAATAAGTATACTCCAGAATTCAAGGCAAAAGTAATTGAAAAATGGTAATTGACAATCAAGCTGCTTGAAAATTCAGCAGTACAGACGAAGTTATTGACGAGAACTGTGTGTGAGGATGGGATTCAACATACAAGAGGGAGATGGAAATTAAGGAAATAAATAGCTGGGGAGGAAGATTCTATAGTATCTTTGCTACCTGTGGCAAAAAGCAGGTGATCATTACTTCCAGGAGATACACTTGACAGTGACATAAAGTCTTACATTAGAAGTGTCCATGAAGGAGGTGGCCTAGTTACAACGGAAAGCTGCAAGAGCAATTGTTATAAAGTACAATTCAGGATTGCTAATTGACAAGTCAGCAGGTGAGGAAGGTCCTATAACGATAACATTGAATTGGGCAAAATCATTATTATGTCATATGAAATTTGTGAAAAGAAGGGATAGTACCACTATGAAATATCTGGTTGATAATTTTTAGTCTATCGATTGCCGATTCATAGCTGATATTGTCATGGTTAAAAGCTTGCTAGAAATCCCAGATGATTTAATTTCAAACTGGGACCACACTGGAATAAACATTATTCCTGGAACTGCATGGTCCAAGGGTCTACAACATGAGGTGCTTTTAGCCTTGGATGACAAATGGCAGATTACTGCTGTTGTCTGTGGATCACTTACTGGAAATTTGCTACTTTTCCAGCTAATCTATCAGGGAAAACTACAGCCTGTCTACCCAAAGTCACATTGTCCCAGGACTGGCATATCACGTGCTCTGACAATTATTGGTACAACGAGTAAACACTTACAATTTACTCTATCCAAATTACAAGCTTAAGAATTATCATGAAACAAATGACAACTCCATTAATGGGTTTATGAAAGTACACAAACTAGGTGAATCAATAATTGGAATTTTAAAGGCAAAATACTGTAGGAGTTAACAAGAAAGGATCACAGAGACCATAATACCTCAACCCTATTTTGGCTCAAAAAGGATCGACAGAATGGTATCATACAGTAAGGTTACTGTATATTGAGGTTTACACCTTCTCATAAAAAAATATTGACCAGAAACCAGCCTCACGGTACCTTCATGGTACCTTACGCCCTGTTCACACTATCCTGGGTTAGCCAGAGTGTTTTAAACTCGGATTATTGAACTCGGGTTGGCACTTATTCACACTACTGCATCTGGCATGAACTCAATAGTGCGTGCACTGAATAATCATTAGCTAAGACAAGCGCACGAGCTTTTGATTATTTAAGTGCTTAATAAAAAGGCACTAGAATTGTAGCAAGGAAAGCGTAGAACCAGCTGAAATAAATCGTACAATTTTATCCACGTCATGTTTAAGCTATTGGGTGCTCCTTTCACCAGGAATATCAATGTGTCGTTCGAGCATAGCTGTCACAAGAACTACGGTACATTGTAGCCATTTTGAAGAATGGTTTTAAAGCATAGAATATACTCGCTGTGTGGCCAACAGAAGCAAGTTATACTGTTACTTGAGCCTGATTGGTGCCTTTTGGCATACAGCAGTGCATACAATGCACACATCATGGACTTTCCTTTGTCTCTCATTTCAGTGCAAGGTGTCAATTTGTGGAAGTGTGTGACTACTTCCCTACTATAGTACAATTGTAATGGAAATTGTCTGTGTTTTCTATATTGACTGGACTGATTGTAGAGGTACTTCTCGTAATGTTCTTTATTTGTAATGGGCTGAATATTATGCATAACACTGTTTCAGTAAATGATTGTTGAGACATGTATTCAGGTAAACAGATACAAGGAAAAAATCCTTTGTAGGTTTATCATACAGTATGATAGTACTGTATAGTAGGGACCACAAAGGAGTAAGCGTGGCCCACAAAATAACATCACCCAAACAAGCTTTCAGATCGACCTAAAATGCTTTCAACAAGTTGCTAGGGAATTTTTTAAAAGGTTTGTTTAATGGAATTTTTTATCGACTGAGTAACTGACTGACCTTCAGACAAGCGTAACTCAATAATGGTTAAGGCTATATACAGACTTGATTTTTTCACTGTTCGATGTCTCTTTGGCCCGAGAAGTGCCTTTTGGCATACCGCAATACGTACAATGCATTCTTCATGGACTTACTAGTGTCCTTCTTTGTGTCCCATTCATCTTTGCTGACAGTGAAAAGTGTCGATTTGGCAGTAGCATGTGATGGCTTCCCTTCGTAACAGAAATCGTCCGTATTTTTCATAGTGGCTATTTTGATTGTAGAGGTGCTTTTCAAACAGTTCTTGATTCGTACTGCTGTGTAATGGGTTGAACATAACCGACAACAAAGCGTAATGGATACTTCACTTTTCAGGCAATGATATAACTGGAGTGCGTGGCACCATTTCTTTCAGTATGCATAGATTGCAGAGGTGCTTTTCGAACAGTTCTTCACCCAAAATGTTGTGTAACAGGTTGAACATAGCTGACAACAAAGTATAATGGATACTTCACTTTACAGACGATAATTCATATAGCTGGGGTGCACGGCACCATTTCAGATGCGGTATGAGTGGGTTCACCAGTCATAATAATTATTTACAAAAAGTTAACTAACAAGTACACAGAAAAATTTGGAATTTTCAACTAGAGTAGGGACAATAGCACATCGACAAAAACTGAACAAGGTGGAGTAGTGCACGACATTAAATCACAGTAAAACAATAAGAAGTGCTATATCCCTACTGTGCTCAAGATACCATATTGGAAATGTACAGTAGGGATATATCACTTCTTATTGTTTTACTGTGATTTCATATCATGCACTACTCCAGCTTGTTACAGCACTTTTTATCAATGTTCTATGGTCCCTAATCTAGTTGAAAATTCCAAATTTTTCTGTGTACTTGTAAGCTCAATAATGATCCTAGGCAAAAAAGTATGTGATGGTGTATTATCAATATTATGAGAGAGGCGTGCCCCAGTACAGGGCATGGCACTAATTAGAGTAACTGATGTGACACGTTATACTAGTCTATTGTCAGTCCGTAACAAATTTGGGGGCTTGTCTGGAAGCTACCAGATGCTCAATACTCGCTGAAGAAGATCAAGTCTAAACTGTTTCACCTTTGTGGCATGATTACGAATCCACAGAAGGATTCTTCTGGCAGACCTCCATTTTTGTAACCAACCACATCCTGTATTCCTTGTTGCTGGGTGTGAATAGGCACCTGTAAACAGCCCGTGTTGCATGACTTTCCTGTAGTTCTTCGTGCTTCTTTTGGTAGGATTTGATACTCATATCAATCTCCCTCATGTCACAGTGTTGTTGTTGAACAAACTGGACAATTTCTACATGTAACCGACATTAGAAACTCTTAACCTGTTAAAGAAGAATGAATTGACTGAAGCTGCAAGTCATTATGGACTAGAAGTGCCCGAGAACGTTTAGAAAGCGGCAATTAAGAGAGTTGTACGTCCATCCAACTGCTACACCCACACCCACAGTGAAGTCTACAGGCTTTGACATCAGCAAGCACATTAGATTAGTCCCTCCGTTTCAGGAGAATAAAGTTGATAAATATTTTATTCATTTTGAGAAGATAGCTACTAGCCTGGAATGGCCCCAAGAAGTTTGGACCTCATTATTGCAGTGTGTGCTGGTGGGGAAGGCTTGAGAGATTTATTCTGCTCTATCTGCAGAGAAGAGTGCCCAATATGATGAAGTGAAGAAGGAAAGCCTATGAATTGGTCCCAAAGTTTATCGACAGAAATTTAGAAATTCCAGGAAACAAGATGGTCAGACCTATGTTGAGCTCGCTTGAGAGAAGGAAGTTCTGTTTGACCACTGGTGTGCTGCTAAACAAGTAGACCATGACTACCACAAACTTAGACAGCTACTCCTTGTTGAAGAGTTCACAAAGTGATGTCAAGATGTATATAGATGAACAGAAAGCAGACAGCTTGCATCAAGCAGCTGTACTATAGTATGTTCATGTTGAGCTGAATCCTGAAAAACAGCTAAAAATTAAAAGTGGATTTTTTCTCAACAGAGTTAACATTTCAGCGAACCAGATGTTTGTTGGTAACAGCAAAGGTGTCAACAACAGACACGTACAGTTTGGCTCCATTACAAGTTTGGGAAAGAGCTGTAATGGACAGTGTACTTATATGGCTTCCCCATAGGAAATGTATTGTGAAAATTTTGATTGGCCGTAAATGTTATGTTAAACATTTGAACAACAAGATTTTGAAATATTTTTAGCGGGTCAAGCAGTACTACAAATTAGCCAAAATTTCAAGATTGTGTGTAACTGCATCCATGAGTTATTAAATGTTTTTGAGGATTCAGCTCAACGTGAACATACTATAGCAGACGACTACTCTTTAACTCACTAAACTGCTTTTCCATCAAAGTCTGAGCAGTCTGGAGGTGGTTCAGATCATAAGAGTTCTAAGACAAGCAGGCAATCTCCACCAATTACTAGAAGCAGAAACCACACTTAAGTTAGAGGCCAGTTTGACAATTTTCATGAGCTTGCAGGAGGACCTGTTTGTTATTACTGTAAGAAGCATGGTCACTTGATGGCTGAATGTCTGGCTCTTGAGAATAAAAATGTTAAGAAAACCATACCCTTGTGATCCCTCAAGACCCAGGTACACTTGCTGTTCAATCTGCATGTAGCAGAGACCAATACAATCCCTTCATTTCTAAAGGCTTCGTTTCCTTATCTGAATGTCTTTGTTAGTGAATGGCATTTTGTCCCTGTCAGACAGCACAGCTACTGGTAGTGTGCAGATCCAGGGTATTGAACTGGGAGTTGTGAATGCGCCACTTCATGTTGTTTACCTCAACTCTAATTTGGTGAATGGAGCAATAACTGTTGGAATAAGGCCCACCCTTCCTGTTGAAAGAATTTAACTCATCCTTGGCAATGACTTGGCAGGCAGCAAGGTGATGAATAACCCTTATCCTGAACAAATAGTAGATAATTGTGATGGCATTTTCCCAGTGTGTGCTGTCACTAGAGCAGCGGCCAGGAGAGCAAGGACAGATGACAGTGACAATCGATAGAATGATCAGATGCCTGATGTTACAGCTAAGATAGTGTAACCTCCACAAGTAGTATTACCAACACATTGACTGGCCCATTGATGGAAGACTGTCTCTCAATGTCTCGAGAACAGCTCATTTAGGAGCAAAAAGCTGATGTAGAGCTATGCCGTCTGATGGAAGAAGCTGTGGAGGAGGAGGAAGCAACCAGGTATGCTAATTGTTTTTACATAAAGTTGGGTGTGTTGATGAGAAAGTGGAGACCTCCTGATGCTCCAGCAATAGATGAATGGCAAGTAGTTCACCAGATAGTACTCCCTCATTGTTGTCGAAATGATGTTATTAGTGTGGCTCGATCCCCCACTGGGTGTACATTTAGGTGTGCATAAGACATACCACAAAATACTAGCACATTTTTATTGGCCAAAGATGAAACGAGTTGTTGCTCAATTTTGTAGGACATGCCTATTCCAGTGGCTCCAATTAAACCTATTCCTGCTTGTGGAGATCTTTTTTGTGATGTAATTATAGATTGTGTTGGTCCGTTACCCAAAACAGAGTCGGGTGACCTGTATCTGTTGACCATTATGTGTAAAGCTACACACTTTCCTGAGGCTGTGCCGCTTAGAAGTATTAAGGTTCCAAAGATTGTGGATGCATTAGTTAAATTCTTCACTTTTGTTGGCTTGCCACGTACTGTCCAATCTGACCAAGGTTCAAACTTTATGTTGGGACTTATGCAGCAAGCAATATACCAACTTGGTGTAAAACAGTATAAGTCTTCAGCATACCGCCCCGAGTGACAAGGTGCTCTGGAATGCTTTCATCAGATTCTTAAGAACATGCTGCATGCTTATTGTACAGAGAACAACCGTGATTGGGACCAAGGTGTGCATTTGCTTCTGTTTGCTGCAAGAGAAAGTGTTCAGGAGTCGTTGGGCTTTAGTCCCTTTGAATTGGTTTTTGACCGTACAGTTAGGGGTCCACTTAGGTTGCTGAAAGAGACGTGGCTGGCTGAGGATTCTCCAATTAATCTTTTACCATATCGCGGGTTATTTTCGAAACAGAAAATTTTGCACAAGAAGCAAAATCTGAATTTTGAAGGATTTTAATTTCGAAGAGTGCATATTTCAAAGTCCAGATGGATGAAATTCATGTCACAATTTATAAAGATGTATGAATGTTTGCCAAAAACTGACTTACTGATGGAATAATCCCCATCCCTGTGCACTGGAGAGAAGACTGAGGGAGTCTCGAGTGGAGTATATTCACTAGCTCAATTACGCTCGATTGTAGCTATAGCTATCTACTATAGATTCTAGGAATCAATTCCCTTTCTGGATCACCTGGTTTCTGGTTATTGGCACAGTAATGATACAGTTTACCCATTATCATCAGTAATACTGAGCTAAAACTGTAGGAATGCACAAGCGAATCGCCAAAAGTTGGATCATTGCTTTCACTTGTGGGTCGAAGAACAACCGGACGTAGGAATTTATTTTCGAAGAGAATGGCGTCTTCGAAATATCCAAAAATATAAACCTTTCAAAAATTACCAGCTATACGGTAGACTAGATAACAGACCTGCGTTACAGACTTGTATGTGCTAGAGACACTGCTCAAAAGAATTTGACAGTTTCCCAACAGAAGATGAAGACTTGTTATGACAAGAGAGCTAAGAGTAGAAGTTTTACAGTTGGTGAGAGAATAATAGTTTTACTTTCTATCCCTCAACAACCTTTACAAGCAAAATATTTTGGTGCATACACAGTAACAAAGAAAGTCAATGATGTTGATTACATTATTCATACTCCAGACAGACAAAAGTCTCAACGTTTGTGCCACATCAATATGTTGAAGGTAATGTAGTAGTACGAGTGATTTCTTTTACAACAATTCTTTTTCCTATTTACAAGTCTGGTGTTACATCAAGTGTGTGGGTAGGTGTTGATAGCTATGCATACATGATATAAAACAAAAAAATATATTTCACAACACTTATAAAACAATTAGTTCTACAGTAAGTAGGCTTCTAACGCTGCTGTTTGTGTGGTGCAGAGAGTGCACCAAAATGTCCAAGAGACTGTGTGTGATACTGTGGTAAACAATTTTGCGTTGTGTATCTGTGATGTCCTAGGCCATTTAGTGAAGAAACTGTATCACTTAACTTCTCCAGAGAGGGAGGAGATGGTTGAAGCCATTACTCAGTTTTCTGACATTTTCCCAGATGTGCCAGGCAGAGCTAACTGTGCGCTGCACAATGTTGACATTGGTGATACAGCCCCTATCAAACAGAATCCCTATCATGTAAACGCGAGTTTATGAGGAAAGAAGTTGACTATATGTTATCATTATCATTCATTATCATTACTGCTTTACAGTGACCAGCACTGAAAGTCTGAGAGCAACTTATGCTGCAGCCTTAGGATTACCTAAACTAGACTCAGACTTAAACAATAACTTATAGCAAATTAGGTGTAACAGAAAAGGGGCCAAAGTAAGGAAAAAAATCCCTCCAACCCCAGGATTCAAACTGCAGGTCACCTAATGTCTAGTTGGGGCCACACTCATGTTAAAGCATGGAATCATAGAACAAAGTCAGAGCAACTGGAGCTCACCATGCCTATTGGTTCCCAAGAGTGATGGATCTTATTGCTTTTACACTGATTACAGGAAGGTGAATGTAGTCACCAAGTCAGATTCGTACCCAATTCCTAGAGTTGAAGACTGTATTGATAGGATTGGCTGTGCCAAGTATGTGACCAAGCTGGACCTCCTGAAGGGATCCTGGCAAGTGCATCTGACTCCTGCTTCAAAAGAGATTTCAGCATTTGTGACACCTGAAGGGTTCTTCCAGTACAGCCATTTGGTATGAAAAACGCCCCAGCCACATTCCAGCATATGATCAACACAGTAATAAGGGACGTGGATAGCTGTGAGGCTTATATTGACATCGTTGTTGTGTTTAGGAGTACTTGGGAAGAACACCTATTAAGAGTGAAGGAACAGTTTTTGCCAGTTAAGAGCTGCTAACTTAACTGTGAATCTCATGAAGAGCAAGTTTAGTCATGCATATCTTGGACACATTGTGGGCCAAGGTCAAGTGAGACCAGTGACTAGGGCTGAGTGGTATTGAAATTTTAGTATCACAATATATCATGAGAAAAAATATCACAATATTACTAATTATCACAATATTTTTTCATATTTTGACAGATGCTCTACTATGAAATTACACCTGCCTACACAAGTGATATAACCTGCAGCAACATGAAAGGATGTGCAAAATTACATGTACATGCATCTACATGGCATGTACCATTCATTGAACTATGCATGGAGATGTAGACATCAGGTAGACATACAATTAAGCATAGTGAGGATGTGTCTTGTGCACCCAAGTGCATGACATAAATTCAGGAGTTCTACAGATCCCCATCCATGACTAAAACACTGCTAACTATACCAATAAAAGCTCATTGCAGTTTTGCATCACCCATACACATTTGATTATAATGCTACAGTGTACAGAAATATTCTTTCCTCAATAAAAACTCAAATAATAAAGTCCCTTTAGTAGCTACTTTCATATTTGCATGAATGCTCTATTAGAGTTACATGACTATTCTATTAGAGTATATAGGTGACTGCTCTATTATAGTATATCGATCTATAGTCCTGATCCTTCCCTTTCCTGGAGCTAAAACAGCAGCACCATGTTTACAGTAGTTAACTAATATGGATATTATTGAAGAACACTGCGGTAATCACTAGATCGCAATAATATTGTTTCCAATAATTTTTGACAATACTGGTATCATTACATCAGAATATCGCGGTTTTACGATATAACTGGGATATCACCCACCCCTACCAGTGACTGCCAAGGTGGGTGCAATAATCAATTATCCTGTTCCAACTACTAAGAAGGAAGTAATGAGTTTTTGGGAATGGCGGGATATTACCGAAAGTTCTGTAGAGACATTTGCTACATTGTGTGAGCCGCTTACTAATTTTCTTAAGAAGAACTATGCTTTTGTGTGAAATGGTACTACCCAGAAGGCTTTTGATAGTGTTAAGACATTACCGATGTCAGCACCTGTCCTGACTATGCCCAACTTCGGGAAACTCTTTATACTAACAATCAATGCTAGTGATTCTGGTGCAGGTGCTGTGCTGCTGTAAGAGGGTGCAAAAGGGATAGACCACCCCATTGGTTGTTGCTCTCACAAGTTTACTACAAGCCAAAAGAAATACTCAACTAGTGCAAAGAAAACTTTAGCTCTAGTGATAGCATTACAACATTTTGACTTTTATCTCACCCCTGCCCAATTCCCAGTACAGGTGTACATTGATCATAATCCTTTGGTGTTCTTGAACAGAATTAAAACAAGAATCAATGTCTGTTGAGATGGAGCTTGGCATTGCAGACATATGATCTCTGTATTAAACATATTCCTGGTAAAAAGAATGTTTTAGCTGATGCTCTCTCTAGGGAATGATCAATTGTACACTGTACTTTGGTTATTTTCTTGTAATTTAATTATTATTGTTGTAGGGTTCTTATTGTATATGCGTCTTTCTTTATGGGGTGTGATGGTGTATTGTTAATAATATGAGAGGCATGCCCCAGTACAGGGCATGGCACTAATTAGAGTAACTGATGTGACACGTTGTACTAGTCTAATGTCGATCCGTAACAAGTAATGAAACAACCGAGGTCATCTGTACACCTGCAGATATACTAGTGGATATTTAATCCCTAATTCAGTCATGGATATAGCTTAAAGTAGGAATTAAATGTCTGCTAGTATATCCGCAGGTGTATAGATGACCTCCCTTGTTCATTACACTTTTGCTTATGATTCCTATTCAAAGTAATTTTTCCTTGTACTTGTATGATTACATCCCACAACTACTTTGAGGGGAAAAGTATTTGAGGTTTGTATTATAACCTCAGTAATCCCTTCATGTTACTTTGCTCAGTCTGCAAATTCCCTCCACCTTGAGCACCCGCACATACCAATTTGAGCAAGATTGCATAATGCAATTGTGAAATACAAGCCGTCAAAGTAAGCTTAATTTCTTCATTTTTTTTTCTTCCTTTAGGGGCTTGGGAATTGTAGAGATTTAGAACAATGATGTAATACTTATATCTGTATGTTAGGACTTAAATAGACTATGGTATTGTGGATCACGTGTGTATGATAAATGGTGGGCACGTGTACTGTATGAATCGCTCTGGCTTTCAGTGATCATGACGAGGATTAAGTCGAACCCATAACAGCTGCCTTCGTACGTCCGTATTTGTTGGTGCCATGACCAGGCCAGTTTCTTAACTCGTCACTCAGAAATGGTGGTACTGTGGCATTCAATAACGGTATCACAGAAGGCAAGCGATTTTTCTGTCTAGAATGATTTGTTGTTGTACACTTCCCTTAGGCATGAGATGGACGAGCTCAAGCGACTACGCAACTCCCGAAAAGGATACAGATTGCATCTCAACAAATTCCTCATGAAGGCCAAGGAAACGTTAGACCACTATCAAACCTCTGAGATGGAATTTAACACTGCTGCACTTACTGATATTCGTTGCCAATTACAACAAAAGGATGATATCATTTCGAAGTTAGGCTCTCAAATCGTCCCACTCTTTGGTGATGAAGAGGAACTGGTAGCAGATGTTTGTGAGGCTGAAGAGATTAAAGAATTCTTATCAACCACCATCTCTCAGATCACAGAGATTCTGGAAACTCACTCACCCAGTACTGAGCCATGGCTCCCCCAGCCTAAACCGCTAGTCAATCTAGACTCTCAGAGTGATCATTCACAGGATGTCCCACCACAGATTGATCAGCATAATACTGAACAAACGGAGGAATCTCACACTGCCCAACCCCCTCCTCCCACCCAACCCACACCAGTTAGTCAAGGTGTCACACATCTACCCTAACTCAGCATTCCCACCTTCTCTGGAAACCAGTTACAATGGCAGTCTTTCTGGGATTGTTTTGAGGCGGCAGTAGATTAAAACCCCTCCATTACTGAAGTACAGAAGCTGAGCTACTTAAGATCACAGCTCTAAGGAAGTGCACTACAAATCATTGCCAGTATGTTGTTAACCAATGCCAACTATAGGCATTCAGTGATGCTGCTGAAGGAGAGATAAGGCAAAGCAAGTAAGCTAGTATATACCCATATGAAGGCATTGATAGGAATAAGCAGCCCAGCCAACACTTTGGTGGCATTACAACAGTTCCATGACTCAATTGAAGGCCATGTTCATAGCTTGCAGACTTTAGGGACCCCACCAGAACAATATGAATCCATGCTGGCCCGTACCCTACAAAGCAAACTTTCACCAGAGACCCTTAGAAACCTTGCCAGAGCCAATGGAACAGAACAGTGGACCTTAAACAAATTACAGAAGGCAATTCTACAGGAGATACGTGTTCTTTTGGGAGCAGATTCCTCTGTACACCACAACAACTCCCCATACCTACTGCTTTATTACTGGCTAGTACTGATCGAAAACTCTCCAAAGAACTCAAGGATCCTCAGAAACAATCCAGCTGTGTATTTTGTAAAGGATCACATGCACCGACTGCCTGTGATGCAGTCAAAGACACACAGAAATGCATAGACATTGTCAGACGTAACATGCTGTGCTTCAACTGCCTGGGTCGCCACAAAATCTCTCTACAATCTAAATATCATTGCCAACTCTGTAATTACTGTCACCACACTAGCATATGTACTGACTCACTACCAGCTGTTAACCCTGTCACCCAAAGGTGCCAATTGCTAGCACAGGCACCAGTGACAGCACCAACACAACAAACACTAATCCAACCACTACCACAGCCTCCATGACAACCCTAGCTAGTGAGTCACTCATATCACCCACCACTACTGTATTCTTGCTGAAAACTGCCATTGCTACAATCACCTTGAGCTCAGAAAATGCAGAAGTCAAAGCTAACATTCTGTTCGGCAAGGGCTCTCAATCTTCTTTCCTCATTGAAGTCCTAGCTAGGGCCCTATCACTCACACCACATCACAAGGAAGGTATTTACCTATCATCATTTGGCTCTAGACAACCACTCAATAAGACAATGGATGTGGCACACATCAACATTGAGGCCAACACTGGAGAAGTTGTACCAATATCGGTACCGATTGTACCGACAATTGCCACTCCATTACGAAACACAGTACAGACCAATGTCACCTAACTACCACACCTCTGTAGCCTAAAGCTGGCTCACCCCATTACAAGAGAAAAGAACAGTTTCAAAATCTCCCTCCTCATTGGCTCAGACCATTACTGGGACATAGTAGAGGACCACATTTCCGAGGTAACGGCCCTACAGCTATGAGCTCAAAGTTGGATAATCTATTTTCCAGTCCTCTTCCGATTGAAGACACCTACACACCTATCTAGACCAACTCATTTTATATTGGAACTCATAACAGCAGTGAATGTAATCTTGAGCAGTTTTGGGAGCTGGAATCAACTGGAACTAATTCAATTCATGACACAGACAAGAGCTTCCTGGCAGAATACTCCAAGACATGCATCAGTTGCCAACCAGATGGCTCATACTGTGCTAAACTGCCATGGAAAACAGATCATCCCCCATTACCATCCAATCGTGAAATCTGCTGGAAGAGTACATAATCCCTTGTATTTTGTCTTGCTCAAACACCAGAGTTGTTACTAACCTACAACAACATAATTGCTGACCAAGTCAAGAAAGGTTTTATAGAAAAAGTGGTTGATCCCTCTGACCACCCAAGCAATACACATTACATACCTCACCATTGCATGAAGAAAAACTCGGCCACTATGCCGATATTAATTGTTTATGACTGCAGCTGTCGCCAGTGAAATCATCACCCGTCATTAAATGATTGTTTGCTACTTGGACCATACTTTCTTAACGATTTGTGTGCTATTCTCCTTTGCTTTAGAACTCACAACTATGCCATATCAGCAGATATCGAGAAGGCGTTCCTCTGTGTCACCCTTCATGACACGGATAGGGATTACACACGATTCTTTTGGCTGAAGGACGTTTCCAACCCAGATGACCAGTTTGAAGTCTACCAATTTAAGAGAGTATTGTTTGGTGCAGTGAGTTCGCCATTTATTTTGTATGCCACCATACACCACCACTTACAACAACACAATAAACCACTTGCTCATTACATACTACACAACTTGTATGTTGACAATGTTCTTTCTGGCCACCCTTCAGAGAATGATATCGTCCAATACTACCACAATGCCAGATCCCTCCTGTCTGAAGCCTGCTTCAACCTTAGATCCTGGGTGACCATCAGCCAACAACTTCTCACCATCACTCAAAGGGAGCAAACCACTGAACCTACTACACCTAACAACATTCTGGGTATCCTTTGGAATCTGCACTCGGATCAACTGTCCCTTGCTTCTAAGGGCCCATCTATTACCGGCAACCTACTCTCCACCAAGAGAGAGCTGTTACAAGAATCTTCTAGAATATTTGATCCAATTGGCCTTACAGCTCCAGTCACCATCCAAGCCAAATTGCTTATTCAGAATATCTGGACACAAAATATCAAGTGGGATGAACCACTGGGATCAGACTTAGCCCAAGAGTGGCACCAAATAGCTACTGACCTGTGACAACTACACCAATTCTCTATCAACAGGAAATATCCCACAACATCCGATGCATCCGTTTTAGAATTACATACCTTTTCAGATGCCAGTCTCAAGGCATATGGTGCAGTAATCTACCTCCATTCACAAGCTCATACTGCATTTATTATGGCTAAGTCCCGTGTGGTTCCATTAAAGTCTCAAACCTTATCACGGCTGGAATTAATGGCAGCTTTAATCACCGCAAGACCGAC
Source organism: Dysidea avara (assembly GCF_963678975.1). Taxonomy (NCBI): domain Eukaryota; kingdom Metazoa; phylum Porifera; class Demospongiae; order Dictyoceratida; family Dysideidae; genus Dysidea; species Dysidea avara. The sequence continues at coordinate 15,903,813 of NC_089282.1, read as the reverse complement.
TAAGTTTGTACTAGATTCCCTGGAACTTGCCAACATTCCTGTATATGTGTGGGTGGACAGTCAAAAAGCCTTGTATTGGGTTTGCAGCCATAAAAGATTGCCACAATTTGTTGCTCACCGAGTCACTGAAGTCAAAAATTTACTTCCACTTGCATCTTGGAAGTATTGTCCTTCAAGTAACAATCTTGCAGACCTTCTCACCAGGGGCCTCAGTTTTGAACAGTTTCAGTCCTCAACATTGTGGATCAATGGTCCGACCTGGCTGTGCAACCAACAACAGTGGCCAAGATGGGATTTTCAATCGTCAATATCTCACCTTAATGCAGTGGCAGCAATCATTGAACCCTTTGTGCCGACCGACCAACCACCTACAACAGGCCTGCATTTCCTCATTCAAGCGACAAGGTTCAGCACACTGAGAAAACTCTTAAGTGTCACATCTTACGTCCACAGATTTATACATAACCAGCATAATTCCAATACACAATGAAGAGGTCCTATCACACCTCAAGAGCTCACCCAAGCCAACAATACTTGGATCTACAGTTGTCAATATGAGGTTTATTGGAAGGAAATAAAGAACTTGTCTATTCCTAATCAGAAATGTCTTAATCTTGTAAGACAACTTCACCTGTTTCTAGATCACAAGGGATTCCTGAGATGTGGAGGCTGAATCCACAATGTTCCTCTGACAGAAGATGCCAAGTTTCCTTATCTGTTACCACCACAACATCTGTTTACAACTTTATTTGTCTACTCCATTCACACCCAATTGTACCATGCAGGAGTCAACAGCACAGTCACCACGATCTGCCAAAATTTATCGGATACCAACAGCAAGACAATTTGTCAAGACCCTGTTACACTGCTGCACCACATGCAGAAGACAGTGCGGTAAACCTTATCCCAACCCTGACCCAGCTCCGTTACCAAAACACAGACTGCAGGACCTCCCCCATTTACTATCATGGGTGTAGATTTCACTGGGGCTCTTTTCGTCCACCACAACAATGAGGAACAAAAGGTATACATATGTCTGTTCACATGTGCCACTACTAGGACCATTCACGTTGAGGTAGTGACCGACCTCTCAATGGAGACATTCTTGCTTGAATATCAATGTTTTGCCAGTCGCAGATCACTGCCCCAAGTAATGATGTCGGACAACACCTCAACCTTCACATCTGCAGCAGGAGAACTAACCAGACTTCTACAATCAGAGAACTTATCAACCTCATTGGCAGCTCATGAAGTTGCATGGAAATACATTCCCAAAAAAAGCCCTATGGTTTGGGGGCTTTTGGGAACGGTTGATCGGGTTAACCAAAATCAGTTTGAAGAAAGTATTGGACAGATCCCATATCAGTTTACCTGCACTGCAAACAATGATCACTGAAATTGAGGCAGTGCTCAATGACCGCCCGCTTACTTATACCTCTAGTGACATTGCTGATCCACAACCCCTCACCCCTGCACACCTCCTCTGTGGCAGGAAGATGATACGGCTATCTCATGAGTGTCAAGCTGATGACCTAAGTGACCCTGATTACAATGACAATTCACAACTACGAAAATGAGCCAAGGTCCAAGCTCACCTTCTACAGAGCTTTCAATCTTGATGGAAGCATGAGTATTTAACAGCTTTAAGAGAGTACCATCATGCCACAGGCCACAACCACCAACAAATCAAGATTGGAGACATTGTCATTGTTCATGATGATGGGCTACATGTGAACTAGCGATTGGCAGTTGTGACAAAATTGCTTGTTGGAGGTGATGGTTTTACCCATGCAGTGGAGATACGAACAAGCACTGGTACGACTAACAGACCTATTGCCAAGCTGTATCCACTTGAGGTGTGCAGCACCGAAAAGTCAGCTAACCAGAATTCACCCACACAACCTACCGAGACCACCTCTAATGAAGTGACACCAGCTGAATCAAGACCAGTGCGGCAGTCAGCAAGAAGAGCTACAGAACGAATGTCAGAATGAGTGGAAACTCTCCGTGCCCCCCCAGATGATGTAGAGACATAGAACAATGATGTAATACTTATATCTGTATGTAGCCTTAATTAGAATATGGTATTGTAGATCACGTGTGTATGACAAATGGTAGGCATGTGTACTGTATGAATTGCTCTGGCTTTCAGTGATCGTGATGAGGATCAAGTCGAACCCATAACAGCTGCCTTCGTATATCTATATAGGAATTACATTACTTCTTTTGTACACTTCACCAAAATGCAAATATGTAGCATAACTTTCTTGAACTTTAGTGCACTTTAATAACATAATGTAAGTCACGTAACAAGCTTGGTGCAAATCTGATCAATAGTCATAAAACTAACAAATGGTTTTTGTACATTAAAAGAGGCTGTCATGCCTAAAGGGTAAACCACTTGTAAGAATAACTTTAAAATAATTGATATGTGTATACATATTGGCGACAAGAATTTCTATATACTCATGCTATGGCTACTCATTTTGGGAAACTACAGGAAATCCAATGTGAATCAGATATCAAGTCATGCTTACAAAGAGTAACCTTGTACTTTGAAGCCAATGAGATTAATGCTAAGAAGCAAATTGTAGTGTTACTTAGTTCAATTGGTGGTTCTATTTGCACTCTTCTAAGTGATCTACTTGCTCAGTTACACCAGGTGAAAATCACTTGAAGCTATTTCAAAAGCTTTACTTGATCACTTTGAACTGAAATGCTCCATAAGTACAGAAAGATTTCATTTCTATAAACGGGATCAGACAGCTACTGAGTCAATTACACAGTATGATGCAGCCCTGAGGAAGCTTGCTACCCATTGTGAATTCAAAGGTACTTTAGAAGAAGCCTTACGTGATCATTTTTGTGGGCTCCATCATGAAGCCATACAATGGTGTCTATTAGCAGAGGCTACCTTGACCTCAATAATGGAGCATTGCATGGGACAGTTGGAGTAAGGTCATCTGCCCAGTAATCAGTGACTGGTTCATTATCAGAAAGTGGAACAGATATAACAAGATCACGAATGTGGTCAACATGTCAATGAACAACACAACCATTATCCAGTTTAACCATGAATGCTAATGGACCATGGGCTTTTGTCAGTGTTCCAGGTAGCCAGGATTTACCTGAAGGAAAATCATGAACATATACAGTATCTCCAATGTTGAAACATCTCAATTTGGTTCTAAGATCATGATGTTTCTTCTGAGAATGCTGTTTCTGACTAACTCTCGTCTGTATTGCTGTATCAGGGTGAAGGAAGGACAAATGAGATCTAAGTTGTCTACCTATCAACAGTTCAGCAGAGAAAATGCCAGTAGTAGTGTGAGGATTGATGTGGTAGGTGAAAAGAAAATGAGAAACTCTTGTTTGTAATGAACCTGGAGCAGTTTTTTCAATAATTCCTTCAGTATCTGAACTACAAGTTCTGCAAGGCCATTGGTGGCTGGGTGATATGGTGCTGATCAAATGTGGTGGATCCATTCATTGTCACAAATTCAATGAAGTCTTCACTGGCAAATACAGTTGCATTATCTGAGACAATGGATTCAGGAATACCATGAGCAGCAAACTTTCTCCTCAGACTCTCAATGGTAGCTGTTGAGGTAGCTGAATTAACAATTGCAACATCAAGCCATTTGGAGTATGTGTCAACCACAATAAGTAGCATCTTCCCTTCCACTGATCCAGCATAATCAATGTGTAAACGTGACCGGGGATGGCGAGGCCATTCCCAGGGATGCAATGGAGCAAGTGGTGGAGCATGGCGGGTTTGTTGGCACTCATTGCATGATTTCACAACATCTTCAAGATCTTTGTCAATCTGGCCACCAAACAAAACTTCTAGTAAGGCTCTTCATTCAGGAAATTCCCAAGTGACCTTCGTGCAATAATGTCAGTACAGATTGCCTGCCAGCTGAGGGTGCAATCACTCTACTGCCTCGTAGGATGCACCCATCTTGCACACTCAGTTCATTTCTGTGCTGATAGTGAGGAGCAAATTCATCACTAGTAAGTGCCTGCCATCCATTCAATACAAAATTTCTCACTCTTGATAGGGTTGGGTGTTGGTCAGTCCATTTGTTGATGTGATTTGCAGTTATTAGTGATGATTGCAAGTGTTCTAAAAGTAAAATAGTTTTACCAGGTAAGGGAACATCTTCTGGGCTTTCTGGCAGTGGTAATCAACTTAACATATCAGCATTTGCATGGTCTTTGCCTGGTCTGTAGGAAATCTTGTAATCATAAGCTCCTAAGGTTAATGCCCATCTCTGGAGTCTGGCAGAAGCCATCTGAGGAATGGGGTGTGATTCTCCAAAAATGTGTTGAAGGGGCTTATGGTCAGACCGGATGGTGAATTGTCTGCCAAAGAGGTATTGGTAGTATTTCCTAACACCATAAACAATGGTCAAGCCCTCTTTATCCAGCTGGGAGTATTTGCGTTCTGCTGGAGCCAGTGATCTTGAGGTACAAACAATAGGATGCTCCAAGCCATCTGGACCCTTCTGTGACAAAACAGCACCTACCCCATAAGGGGAGGCATCACAAGATAAAATTAACTCACAGTCAGGATTGAAATGAGCTATTAAGGCTGTGGATGAAAGTTGATGTTTGGCTTCTTCAAAGGCTTGTTTCTGTTTCTCTCCCCAGTACCATTTTGACTTCTTCTGTAACAGAAAATAAAGAGAAGCCAGGGTTGTGGCTATCTGAGGTAGGAATTTGCTGTAGTAGTTCACAAGTCCAAGGAATGAACAGAGCTGTGACACATTTCCAGGGGTAGGAGCATCAGTATTGGTACGTACCTTCTCTTGAGTTGGTTGTAAGCCTTTGGCTGAAATAGTGTGCCCTTAGTAATCTACTGAAGGTAGCATAAAAGAGCACTTCTCTTGCTTCAGGTAAAGCCCTGCTTTTTCTAGGCAGGTAAAAACTTCTGCTAGGTTGTTAAGATGCTCAGTCTTAGTCTTGCCTGTCAGATGTATGTTGTCGAGGTAAATACATGTGTGAGGTAAACCCTGAAGAATGCTTTAAATGATTCCAAGAAATACACAACTATCAATGCACACTGAAGTTTTTACCAATATGCCAGATTACCGTTTGGTATTGCTTCAACTCCTGCTATCTTTCAACAAGGAATCTTCTTCCAGGGGTACTTGCAAATAAGCATGTGCCAAATCCAGTTTGGTGAATTCTTGACCACCTGAAAAAGAAGAAAACAAGTCATTGACCTGTAACATGTACTCTGTGGAGCTGTGACCAGTCCAAACGAAAGTAAGCCAGCCAATCACACCCAAACAAACTGGGGCCATCACCAGGAGCAATGAGAAGATTGAGCTGCTGTTTTTGTTTATTCGCTTCTACAAAAACAGGAATAACACCAACTGGTTTAGTTTTCTCACCAGTGTATGTCTTCAGTGTAGCATTAGTTGGCTTCACAGAGGATGCCTTATAGTTGGGCCATAATTGTGTAAATGTGTTTTCACTTATCACCAACTTAGCAGCATCAGTGTCAATCTCCATGGTCAGGTTAACATCATTCAAAGTAACAGGGAGTGCCAAAGGTTGATTGGTGATTGACTTAACAGTAAACATGTTGTACTCATCATTAGGGATGCGGCGATTATGCTGGCATAATTTCGGGCATAATAGGTATGTGTGGAAATCAGGAATTATGCTAGCATTTTGAGGTGATTATAAAGCTTTAACAGTAGGAAAATCTGCAGATTGCACAATTCCGTTAAAAAAGATCGAGATACTCTAATAGAGCAGTCAGAAACTCTAATAGAACAGTCATTGAATATTATTTACTCTAATAAAGCAGTCATATTGAAATGAAATTCTCTAATACAGTAACCAGCTAAAGAATTCAAGACTATTTGAAGCCTAAACATCAATGAAAATGGTCTGATACAGCAATAAACTGGCATTATTAGCCAATTATGGTGGCATAATTTTGGGAATAATGGGCAATTCTCAAAAGCATAATAGGTGATTTTTTGAGCACTGCTCAAAAGCATAATGCTCAATTTTTGGAGCATAATAGCCTCATGCCTACTCATCATCATCCTTCCCCTCGTCCAGATGGTGGGTTTTATTAGGCTTTCCTGTGTGTTTGAGTACAGTTTGTGGTTTTTTTGAGTCCTTGATTTTGCTTCTACAGACTTTTGCCAAGTGTCCTTTTTTACCACAGGAGTGGCAAACAGCATCTTTGTGTTGACATTCTGGAGCCATTTGACTTCCTACACAACAGTAGCAGATTAGTTTCTTGACAGCTGTGTAGTGCAAGTCAATAGGATTGTGGTGCTGTTTGGAGCCTTGAAGATCAATGGTACTTTATTTTGCTGTTTCCATTGCTTGTACTAGGCCAAAAGCTTTTTATAGGTCAAGTCTGGTTCAGCCAGCAGACGTCATTGGATGTGTCTGTCATTGATTCCACAGACCAGTTAATCTCTAATTATCTCCATCAGTTTGTCACCATAATCACAGTGTTCTGAAATTTTCTTAAGTTCCACTACATAGGTTGCCACTGATTCCCCACGTTTACGAAAATGAGAATGAAACTCGAATCACTGTATTGTAACAGACGGTTGTGGCTGATAGTATTCAGACATCAGTTTGATCAAATCAGATAGAGATGTGGCTTTTGCATCATTAGGAGCTGATAGAGAACGAATCAGCCTGTAATTGAGTGCACCAAATGCACCTAGCAATATAGCTCACTGTTTAGCTGCATTAGTAACATCAGCAGCTATGAAAAAAAATTGTTGCAATCATTCAGTATAGGATTGCCAGTCCTCAACTTGGCTGTTAAATTCACTAATAGCAGCAAGAATTGGAGTAGCCATTTGAATCCTCATTGCCAATATGTAGTAACCCACTTAATAGCTAAGAATATAATAGTGAATTGAAACACAAAACTACAAGACAACTACAGCAACTGAACAGAGTACAAAAGTAAGACCTATATATATACCTAAGTACAAGTAACCACAATAAAATTATTGCCATAGTGGCTTACACCAAAAATGCAATTACAAGAAATAATGTGTGTGCATGAAACCCAATAAGTACAGTTATCACCGGTAATAACTACACAAGTAGATGAACAAACCTCAAACGCACTTCATAAATGCAGGCAGATTTGGCATAACAGAACCAACTTTTATGTTTACACTGAATGTTCTATTAGAGTAATTAGGTGACTGTTCTATTAGAGTATCTAGATCTTGTACACCTCCAATACTGATCCGGGTCCTTGTTGCATAACCTTTGGCTATAAATTCACTAATAATGCCTTGGAAAGATGTTTATAAGGTGAGTTTATGAGTATCTGTATTAGTGATCATATATTTGTGCTAAGACAAAATTTCCACGGCATATTGATCAAATAACGCCTATAAGTGAAGGGGGGGGGGGCTTCAGCCCCCAAAGCCCACCCCCTAGATCTGCCCCTGATCCCTATTATACAGTACTACTGTACTGTAGGATTATTGAGCTCGAGGTACCAATCATACAAAATGTTAATAATCACGATCACTTATACATGGTTACATCGAGTTCCCTAATCAATACCAATAACACTAGTGTTGCAGGAGCTAAAAACGACCTTGATCAGTGACTTGGGACAGCTACAGGAGAATTACATTCATCTATAGGATGCTTCACAACAATCTGAACAAGCTACAAAGTTGTCGGTGCCAGGAAACATATGATCTAATCCAAAACAGCCAAGCTGTAAAAAAAGAGTGTGGCCCTCAAAAAGGCTATGGTGAAAAAAGATGTGAAATCCAAGGTGGCAACCAAGAAATGGCTGCAATGGTAGGTTAATGGTAAAATTTTAATAAAGACAATTCAGGTGAATTTTGGTGCCGCTTGGTCTTGGCACATAATTCGCCTTAATTGTCGTTATAAAATTTTTACCATTAAACTACCATCACAGCCATTTCTTGGCCACCACCTTGGATTTCACATCTTTTTCACCATAGCCTTTTTGAGGGCCGCACTCTTCTTTTACAGCTTGGCTGTTTTGGATTAGATTTCACTTCTTTTTGCATTTGTATACCCCAAAGCCAGCCTATGGCCGCCTTTAAGGCTTTCTAAACCTATCTTTTTTTATTTACCACAGGAAGAAGAAAAGATGAAGCAGATGTTAAATACTTTAAATATTTCTGATTTTGTCAGTAAATGTACTAATTATTTATAATACGTATATTTATTACAGAACTCTCTACATGGTGGTTTCTTTGTAACTAAACACTCTACAAGGTGACTTCTTCTAGCTGATCTTTCTACAGGGTGAATTGTTTGTAGCTGAACTATCTACAAGGTAACTTCTTCTAGCTAATCTTTCTACAGGGCGATTTGTTTGTAGCTGAATTCTCTACAGGGTGATTTGTTTGCAGCTGAACTCTCTACATGACGGTTTCTTTATAGCTGAACTCTCTACAAGGTAGTTTCTTCTACCTGATCTCTCTACAGGGTGACTTGTTTGTAGCTGAACTATCTGCAGGGTGGTTTTTAGTAGCTGAACTCTCTGCATACAAAGTGACTTTTTCTAGCTGGTCTCTCTACAGGATGACTTGTTTCTAGCTGAACTCTACAGGGTGATCTGTTTGTAGCTGAACTTTCTACAGGGAGATTTGTTTCCAGCTGAACTCTGTATGTGATGGTTTCTTTGTAGCCGAACTCTCTACAAGGTAATTTCTTCTAGCTAATCTTTCTACAGGGTGACTTGTTTGTAACTGAACTCTCTACACGATGGATTCTTTGTAGCTGAACTCTCTACATGATAACTTCTTCTAGCTGATCTTTCTACAGGGCGATTCATGTGTAGCTGAATTCTCTACAGAGTGATTTGTTTGCAGTTGAACTCTTTACATGATGGTTTCTTTGTAGCTGAACTAACTACAAGGTGACTTCTTCTAGCTGAACCCTCTACAGGATGAAGTTTTCATAGCTGAACTCTCTATAGGGTGATGTGTTTGAAGCTGAACTCTATACATGATGGTTTCTTTGTAGCTGAACTCTCTACAAGGTAACTTCTTCTAGCTGATCTCTCTACAGGGTGAATTGTTTGTAGCTGAACTCTCTACAGGGTGATTTGTTTGCAGCTAAACTCTTTACAGAGTGATTTGTTTGCAGCTAAACTCGCTACAAGGTAACTTCTTCTAGCTGATCTCTCTACAGGATCACTTGTTTCTAACTTATCTCTCTATACGGTGAATTGTTTCTAGCTGAACTCTCTACAGGGTGATTTGTTTGCAGCTGAACTCTCTACATGGTGGTTTTTTTGTAACTGAACTCTCTACAAGGTGACTTCTTCTAGCTGATCTCTCTACAGGGTGATTTGTTTGTAGCTGAACTCTCTACAAGGTAACTTCTTCTCGCTGATCTCTCTATGTTTGTAGTTGAACTCTCTATAGGTGATTTATTTGCAGCTGAACTCTCTACATGATGGTTTCTTTGTAGCTGAACTCTCTACAAGGTGACTTCTTCTACCTGAACTCTCTACAGGATGATCTTTTCATAGCTGAACTCTCTACAGGTGATTTGTTTGCAGCTGAACTCTCTATATGGTGGTTTCTTTGTAACTGAACTCTCTACAAGGTGACTTCTTGTAGGTGATCTCTCTACAGGGTGATTTGTTTGTAGCTGAACTCTCCATAAGGTAATTTCTTTATGGCTGATCTCTGTACAGGGTGAATTGTTTGTAGCTGAACTCTCTACAGGGTGATTTGTTTGTAGCTGAACTCTATACATGATGGTTTCTTTGTAGCTGAACCCTCTACAAGTTATATAACTTCTTCTAGCTGATCTCTCTACAGGGTCACTATTTTGTAGCTGAACTCTCTACATGGTGGTTTCTTTGTAACTGAACTCTCTTAGTAGGGTCAAAAACTATGGTTACGTGACCAACCTCTGGCTAACAAAGTTTGATGGTTTGATATTGTACTTTAGGGTATTTTAAACAAAATGAGCCCCCATGCCGCTTTTTAAAGTCCAGGGAAAGTTCAGTAGAGCAAAAGTCTAAAATGGTTACTAGCTGACATGTGCAAAAATAAAGTAATGATAAAAATTCAAATAAAAGTTCTTTTTTACACTAATTTGGGGTCAAGGAATCCATTTCTAATATTATTTTTGTGATTGGATATTCCCATAATCAAGAAAGTTTGGTAGCTACCGGAACAAACAACTAGCTAGCTGTTTACAGTGATTAAGCTTTGTTCTTTCATCTCCACAGGCAGTAGTACCTTTCTTGACAGAGCACAACCAGAGTTAGCTGGCTAAAACTAGCTGACAGTCAATTCTTTGCAATGAGAAGCAATGAATTGCTGATACCAAAAATTGTCAACAACATTGGTCAAATTCAAGCTGCTCAGGTGAATAGAAAGCAACTCTCTAAAAAGCACAAGGAATAAACTCCAGCACCTATGTGCAGAGATGGGCAAGCTGTACAAGATCTAACATCATGCTTCAACATTGCTTTCCATTTGATCCAGCATCACCTGCTCTAAGAACCTTACAATTAGCTATTCCAGCTATACCTGAGCTCATTTGAGACTTCAAGAAGGCCAAGGAAGATGGGGAGACCCAGCCAATAAAAATTTTTAGATGAGCACATCTATTTTAAAGAAAACTCCATCCATAACCACATAAAACGTAATTCGCATCTCACCTTTGCAGGGATTCCATCAAGAAAAGTCTCTGAAAAAGACACTAAAAATATAACAAGGAGAAATGGATGGCAGGACACTAACATCCATGTTGATGTCAGTGGTCTACTGTCTCTACCTGAGCTCATGAAACATCGTATATCTGAAAAATACCTAAACCTTTTCAATCCCGATGGTACTATCAGAAGGACTCAAAAGAGCAAACTTCTGCAGAAGTTAGCATTACAGCCCCTTGATGCCAACTCCTACACAGCATTAGTGGATATGATGTAGTGCCTAACATCACCTACGGGTCAAGAGTGATGGGTCTCCATACACTTGGGGTGACTACACCAACAAAATAGGGTCTGTGATCCTGGCACAACATGTCAGTGTTACCACCATCATCTGCATCAATGATCCCCATGACTATGCTGAGTCCATCAAAGATGATGAGCATGAATTACGTATTCAGGGTCAAGGTCCCATACCCAATGTATATATGAAGCCAGCTGATCTATTTCCCATGGTCTGCAAATTCAAGACAATTCTCTGCATTGCTGGCAACAAGAAATGCCTCCAAGCTCTAATCAAAACTTATCAGTTCTCAGAACTGTCTATGTCTATCAGTCAGGAACTAGTTTACTCAGTGGGTGAGGACTGTGTAAGTCTGTCAATGGGTGACACCAAAGAAAGCCTGAGCTTTAGCCAAGGTCAGCTGGCACAATTATGCTATCTGTTTATGCAGCACTAAGATCGATATCACCTGTCTATACCAATAATTGATGCAGAAGACACAGATGTGTAAATTCAGGCTGCAGCCATTTCACATGACATTTCAGGTATTATATTACCACTAAGAAGCAGTTGTTTTTTTCTGCAGAGGTATGTGTACTGAAGATTTTACCAAATCTCTTATACCTTTTCATGTCTTGACTGGCTGTGATGCCAACAGCTGTTTTTCTGGACACAGCAAGATATCCCTATATGAGAAATTGTCAAAACGTACTGAGGCCCGTAGCCTCATCTCAAAGTGTAGAGAAGGCCTTCTAATGAGTGATGATGTCTTGAATGACCTAAAGTCCTTTGTTATCCGCTACATCTATGGAGACACACAAAATTCCTCTCTGAATCTAGTCTGTGCATCCAAATGGAAAAGACTAAAGAAAAATCTTTGATGCGTTTGCTTCCTGATGATGACAATCTTGAGTAGCATATCAAAAGAGCCAACTTGTTAGCCTACGTTCGGTGGCACCATGACCTGAGAAAACATCCCTCTCCCATAGGTCATAGTTGGGAATTAGTTAATGGCTGTTGCAGACCAGTGCGTCACACAAATCTACCCTTCCAATTTTACTTTCAGTCCCATCAGTGCAACAGGATGGCTATGACTCTACCAATTCAGAGCTGAATCTGAAGCTGCATCTGAATCTGATTTTGATACTAAACCTGAATCATCAAATGAGTTGGAGTCATTGGATGAACCTTGAATTAGACTTAACACAGTATTTACAGTGGAACCTCTCTTAACGGCCACCTGAGTTGGGCGGTCACCTCAGCATCACGGCCACGTGACTATGGCCCTGACTGATTCTCAATCAGTTTGTACAGAAATAGTTTGCATTAAGTGGTCACCTCTATAACACGTATAACAGCCAGCTTTTGAAGTCCCAAATAGCACTTCATTATACAAAAAAGCCTCTCACAAAGTGGCCAGCAACAGCCATGATGGTGAGTAAACTAGTATAACAGTTTATACTCACAGTTGTGTAACTACTCCATGGCTTTGTGCCTTTGCGTGATTCTATAGCTATAAATTTCACCTCACAATTATGTTGATTTGTAAGGTCACTCTTACTCTCAGTGGCCTTCGAGTTCAATATATCATGATTATTAGTTTCCTTTACCATACAATCACTGCAGAATACAACAGCTATTGAGACAATTACAGCTACACAAAAAAGTACATCCATCTGCCTCGTGGCGGCTCATGTGTGTCTCTGTTCCGTCCTCTCACTTTGGAAACTTTCTTCATCAGTCCTCACAACTTCCTGAATTTACAGTTGTGCAGCTACCAGCTAACTGTTTTTCTAGTCTAAAATAAAAGTTAAACAACAGCTTTTCCTTCACTGGCTTTGTAGCAAGACAGCCTAGTGATAATGTCTCCATACAGTATCTTCTGGCTCTTGTTGGTCATCCATTCTGCTACTTTGTTTATGCCTTTTAGCTATGTAAGTAATGGATTGAAATGTAGGCATGTGTGAGGATAGCTATAATCCCAGGAATCTTCGTATAAAGGCCAAGCCTTGGTTTGTTGCCTATGGCTGCTTTATAGAGGATATTCAGTTAGGCAGCCACCTCTCTATAAAGGCCAAATGCCTCTAGCCCAAAGGTGACCGCTTTAGACAGGTTCCACTGTATATGTATTACATCTTATTGAGCAAAATTCTTAAAATTTTACATTAACAGAACATCCAATCACAAAACTAACATCAGAAATGGATTCCTTGACCCCAAATTAGTCTAAAAAGAACCTTTATTTGAATTTTTATCATTATTTTATTTTTGCGCATGTCAGCTAGTAGCCATTTTGGACTTTTGGCTCTACCGAACTTTCCCCAGACTTTAAAAGGCGTGGGAGCTCATTTTGTTTAAAATACCCTAAAGTACAACATTAAATCATCAAACTTTGTTAGCCAGAGGTTGGTCACAAAACCACAGTTTTTGACCCTACTATCTACAAGGTGACTTCTTCTAACTTATCTCTCTACAGGATTATTTGTTTGTAGCTGAACTCTCCACAAGGTAATTTCTTCTAGCTGATCTCTGTACAGGGTGAATTTTTTTTAGCTGAACTCTCTACAGGGTGATTTGTTTGCAGCTAAACTCTCTACATGATGGTTTCTTTGCAGCTGAACTCTCTACAAGGTAACTTCTTCTAGCTGATGTCTCTACAGGGTCACTTGTTTGTAGTTGAACTCTCTACATAATGGTTTCTTTGTAGCTGAACTCTCTGCAAGGTAACTTCTTCTAGCTGATCTTCTACAGGGCAACTTGTTTGTAGCTGAACTCTCTACAAGGTAACTTCTTCTAGCTGATCTCTCTACAGGGTGACTTGTTTGTAGTCGAATATTCTACATGTTGGTTTCTGTGTAGCTGAACTCTCTACAAGGTGGCTTCTTTTAGCTGCACTCTACACGGTGATCTTTTCGTAGCTGAACTCTCTACATGGTGATTTGTTTGTAGCTGAACTCTCTACATGATGGTTTCTTTGTAGCTGAACTCTCTACAAGGTGACTTTTTCTAGCTGATCTTTCTACAGGGTGATTTGTTTGTAGCTGAACTCTCTACAAGGTAATTTCTTCTAGCTGATCTTTCTACAGGGTGATTTGTTTGTAGCTGAACTCTCTACAGGGTAACTTCTTCTAGCTGATCTTTCTACAGGGTGATTTGTTTGTAGCTGAACTCTCTACTAGGTAACTTCTTCTAGCTGATCTCTCTACAGGGTGATTTGTTTGTAACTGAACTCTCTACAGGTGAGTTTTTTGCAGCTGAACTCTACATGATGGTTTCTTTGTAGCTGAACTCTCTACAAGGTATCTTCTTCTAGCTAATCTCTCTACAGGGCGATTTGTTTGTAGCTGAACTCTCTATATGGTAGTTTCTTTGTAGCTGAACTCTCTACAAGGTGACTTCTTCTAGCTGAACTATCTCTCCGTAGTTGAACTCCATGCAAGGTAACTTCTTCTAGCTGATCGCTCTACAGGGTCAATTGTTTGTTACTGAACTCTCTACAGGGTGATTTGTTTGTAGCTGATCTCTATATAGGTTACTTGTTTCTAGCTGATCTCTTGAATTCTCTTCAGGGTTACTACTCTATTACGATTACTGCTCTATTAGAGTATCTTGATCTCTCGCTCTTGCTACACCAAGTTGGATTTTGTGTTATAACTCCATGGCTTTAAGTATGATTCTTCTACACCATTGAAGAACCTTTCTAAGATGATTACTCCATCTGTACAGCAATTTTCAAAGCATAACCCCAAGCGGTTTTTCTGGTAGGCATGACAAGTAGTCACTTTTTATTAGGTAATCTCGATTGTATAATTTTTACACACTGTTGGTTTTTTCGTTGTATCTGTCTGGTTTTTAGCTCAATTTCTTTCAAACCACAAAAGGTTTGAGGTTCAATAGTTATCCTATTCACCCACCGATTTTCAGCTTCTTCCCATAAGCGGTTTAACCTGTAGGCATGACAACATATTGGTGTTATTTTTTCGTGAATAATCGCTAATAACTCTTTGCCTGTTTATCGTAACAAGATGCACCTTTATACCCTTCTTCTGTGTGCCAAATTTCAAGGAAATTGGATATGGCATTCACATTTTATAGCAGTTTTTGTAAGTGTGCAAAAAGAGGAAGAAAAATAAGAAGAAAAGACAATAAACTAAGCCAATTTTTGAAGTCGTATATCTCAGGAATGCTTGAAGCGATTTCACTCAAATTTGGTATGGGGAGTACTGAACTTTGCGGGTGTGTCCTTAGCAAAAATGTTCATTTCATCAAGGCAGCACAGAGCTATGGAGGTGCAAAAATTGCGTTTTCGTTCTTCCTGTCAATATACTCACAGGTGTTGCTCGCCAGCTTCTTGGTCCGCACAATACACTACCGTGTGTCTTGATACTGTGCACTAAAAGCAAAAATACATGGCATGAGTGGGTACAGTATTGTTCAAAGTTGCTGTGTGTAGAACTTGAGGGGAAAGCAAATGATCATTGGTTAG
The DNA here is from genome assembly GCF_963678975.1 of Dysidea avara. NCBI lineage: Eukaryota > Metazoa > Porifera > Demospongiae > Dictyoceratida > Dysideidae > Dysidea > Dysidea avara. Next base: position 15,888,378 of record NC_089282.1, on the reverse strand, counting down.
GAAAGTTCTTTTGTAAGGCAGAAAGAAAGAAAGCCATACTGACCTGATACACTATCATATATGTTGTGCTCCATTGTACTTGCTGTAAAAGCAGGGAGAACTGATGTTAATATGTGATCTACTGAGTGAAAATCTGACACATAGTATGCTTAATTCTGTTTTTGTGATAAATCGCATTGCAGTAAACAACACATGCTAGAAAAATAATTTTATGTATGTTTTATTGCTCCAGTAAACAGTGAAATACATAATACTCAAATATATAATTGGATTCCCCTCTTCATTAAGAGTAAGAATGTCTATTTTACTTCTGTATTGTGAAGCTATATGAGCTATGTGTACTTGTTTGTGTTATGATGAATTCCCTAGTTCATGGTGAACACAATGAGACAACTCCTAACTCCATAGCCTGTTGCACTTGTGACTTATGGTTACTTAACTGAGCACTTGTAATATATTTTCAGTATTGGATGCTTATCCCCAAATACTCCCACATATAATCTTCAGGTATTATAACTTCAGCACTTTTCACTTGGTACATGTAATTGCCAGTAGACTTTGATTCCTTCATTCAAGCATCCAACAAACCATGAAGACCAGTGACAAAGCACATCTGTAGCCTGCTGAATGAAAACCCAACTAGTCCACTTTTTTTTTCTCAAAGTTTGTTTTGTGGTCTAGAGGGAACAACAATAGGCTTTTATGATTCAGCCTTAACTGGTGAATAAGTAATGATTATAATGATCACAGGAAGAGGAAAACAATCAATCTGTACAGTGACTATCATATTATACTTAACCAATTCTACCAAGTCATTATGAAGGAAATGTAAAGTTGGTTACATTTTTCGGTGGAAAAGCACAAATCTTAATATGATCCTTACTATACAGTACTAGATAAGTGATAAAAACCAGTGTTATCTTTTATATAATTATTTAGCTGCAACACCAGCAAAAAGACAAAAAGTTTCGGATCAAATGTCTGCATCAGGTAATTTTTATGTGCTGTTGTATTGTATACTTTAAGCAACCAAACTATAGGAATTTTATAAGATAGCATGGATGATTACAATATACAAAGGGATCACCACCTAAAATATAAATTTAACCCCTTGCTTTATAGCTGATTGTATGGTGATTAAATGTACATTTGAGATGATGATTGCTGTTTATTTAATAAGTCCTTTTATTGTAATGATTCCTACTAGTGTGTAAAATTCCTAATTAACCAGGCACAGCTGGCCAAAGGAATGCCTGTTGTTTGGGAAAATATGTCTGTGTGTATGCGCACAATACATAGGCAAACCCTATTGAGTGGTTTCAATGATAGGCTTAACCCTCTTCAAGTAAACATACATAGTTAATAAGAAAGCTAACCTTCAGTATGGTCCATAAATAACCTTGTTTTCTATAGATTGAAACTTTTTTTTTGCTCATGTGGATGTGTGGACAGACACGCATACACAATATATGTAGGGCTGAGCAATCATGATGATCTATACTAAACCAAACATTCACGATACACTTCTGAGACAGTTCATTGTGTGAATAAATCTTACTAGTTAAAAAGCTTACCTGTTAGACAGCATTAAATTTCTAAGGATACTATTATTTAAATGGTAACTGCCTATGGCATTAGTTGTGTTGAACAGTTGTACACAAGCTTGTTAACATAAATGATTCATACAAATTTGTGTATATACAATACTAATGATGCATATACAGTTATAACATTATGGTAGTCATCATAATTGGGATATGTTGCATCCTACAATCATGAAAGTAGCAATTGCTTAATCACATACATACTGTATTGTTCTGTACTCCTACAGAAAGCCTATGTATATATGGTACTGCCCAAGTGCAATGTCGTTTCTCATAAGTGCAAGTGATTAAAAACTCGCTAATTAAAGGGTATGACAGCCATTTTACTAGTGAGTCATTATCCTCTAGTTGAAGGATAATTAGTGAGTTTTTAATCGATGTTGCGCTTGGGCGGTACCGTAAGTGCTACATAACTGGCACTATTGTCACTGTTTACAGTAACAGTTATTGTAACACATGCTTTAATGTTATCTAATGATGTTCAAACTTCTCTGCAGGTACCTACCTACCTACCTACCTTAAGTAATTTAACCTGCATAACAATAATTTTTAATGGCACTTAATGTACAGACATATAACCACGATAGATATGAATAACACTGTTGCTAAACTGCCTACAGAATTTTACCATAAGGTGTATTATGTAGTAGAGTTCCACAGGTTCCAGGGTTCTAGAGGTTCAATGGTTGTAGGGTTCCTGAGGTTCCAGGGTTCCAGTGGTTACAGGATTCTAGAGGTTCCATGGTTCTAGGGTTCCAGAAGTTCCAGAGGTTCCAGAGGTTTCAGGGTTCTAGAGGTTCCAGTGCACTGCAAAAAAAATTATGTTTCTTGATGTTTCATGCCTGACGAATTATGATAACTCCCTGAGTCAGAAATACCCGAATGTGCATAATTCCTGAATTAAAGGAAATGTATATGGAATTGTGTAAGGAATTGTCAGAATTAATTTATCTTTCAGTAGTTATATACACAAATGTGCCTAATTCCTTTCAGGAAATGTGCATTAATTATGGCAATTTTGTGATGAACTTATACATTTCCTGAAAATTTCATTTAAGTTTCATTACAGAAACATCATGGAAATATATCCTTTTGCGCAGTGGTGGTTCCAGAGGTTCCAGGATTCCAGAGGTTCCAGAGGTTCCAGGTTCCAGTGGTTCCAGGGTTCCAGAGTTCTAAATGTTCCAGAGGTTCTAGGATTCCATGGGTTCCAGGGTTCCTGAGGTTCCAGGGTTCTAGATGTTCCAGGGTTGCAGAAGTTCCAGGGTTCCAGAGGGTCTAGGGTTCCAGAGGTTCCAAAGTTATAGAGGTTCCAGAGGTTCAATGGTTCTAGTTGTTCCAGAGATTCCAGGGTTCCAGGCAGGGCCGCCCAGAGAAATTAAGGGGCCCAGAGCAAAAATTTAAAGTGGAGCCCCAGGTGCAAAGAGGTTTCCACTCTGAATCTTCACCCAAGATGCAAGTCAGTGACCAAAAAAAAGGTAGTATCTAGAGCTGACTGCTCTATTAGAGTATATTGATCTTGTAAACAGGTATTCAAGGGCCCTTAATAGGGACACCTGGGGTCCCTTTCAGGCTGGGGCTAGGGAAAAATGCCCCAGTTTCCCCCACCCCCTTGTGGGCGGCCCTGGTTCCAGGGTTCTAGTGGTTCCAGAGGTTCCAGAATTCTTTATGGAGGTTCCAGATAAATAACATATATCTAGTTTTTCGATAAACTGCTGAGATCATTCTAGAATTCAACTTCAACTTACAAAACCTTTACCCAGGAAGCATGCCCCATACACTCTAGATTTACATGTTTTGCGTGCTATAATATAGCAATAATAAATAAATAATGTAAGTGTGATTACATTGATATATCTTTCTGTACATACACTCCCCCCTGTAATTTAAGTTAGGACCTGCCATCACAAAAATAAACCTACCAATTATAAATTTCCTGGAGTTTCCCATGCCATCAATAGAAGGTCACTGTTTTGTAACAACAATAGTAAGTACTGTTTCAGTTGACACATTGTAAAACTTTTGAACTGGTAGTGAGTTAATATTTTGTGTGTACATGCATAATTTAGCTAGGATGACATTGTTAATGTTGAGTCACTACAACCAAAAAGGAAGTTCCAAATGACTATTCTATATTGATAGGGAGAGTAGATTACAGTGGAACCGAACACTTTGAAACCAGGGGTGGTCCGTAAGTATGAGAAGTCTATATCTCTGAAACTGTGTATAAAATTAATAACCTAAAATGTGACCGGGCCTGAAAAAATAGGGAATATGGGCACAAAATACACCCTGTCACACAACGAGTCATATCTCAGTACTGGAATAGAATATCTGCATTCTATAACTTGCATTATAAAGAAAATTAAATGAGTAATACATGCTTAAAAATTTATGGCCATAGTTTAATGATATCAAACGTTATGAACAATGAAAACTTGAAAAAGTAGGACAATTTTATGTGCCCACATGCCCTATTTTTGCAAGCCCGGTCACAATATCATTATTATCATTTTCCCTAATAGAACAGTCACCACTCTAATAGAGCAGTCATTTCCATAGTATGGTTAACCAAGAATCTGGATTAGTCTGGATAAGTGGGGTCCAGTAGGTTTCATTGTAATAACACCAGCCGAAAAAGTTGTTAGAATTTATCTGGACAACAATATGTAAAGAACGATGATTTTTATTATAATACCATACCTGTTTCACTGCCCATACAAAAGTCTCAATAATAGCAGTGAAATTTATCCTGTATTTCACTGGTAGCAGTGAAAAGTTGTAATTGCAATTTCATTGGCTAGAATTTATGTTAACAATATAGCGCCAATTAGTGTTGACGCGTGTTTAATACAGTGACAAATTGTGTACATAGCAACGTTAATGCACAGCATGCATATATGCAGCAAGTATGGTATTAACTGGGAATAGCATGGGTATAGCAGTGAAATTTGGGATAAATACCACTCCTCCAATACAACACTCGTGTTATTTGTACTAGTAATAGCATGGGTAGCAGTGAAATTTGGGATAAATACCACGAGTGTTGTATTGGAGATGGGGAAAATTTCACGATGCAAAGCCGAGTGAAATTTGCCATTTCCAACACGACAACAGTGGTATTTATCCCAAATTTCACTGCTAATCCCATGCTACTCCCAGTTAATACCATACTCGCTGCATACACACATGCTGTGCATTAATGTTGCTATGTACGCAATTTGTCACTATGTACTAAACACGTGTCAACACTAATTGATGCTACATTGTTAACATAAATTCTAGCCAATGAAATTGCAATTACAACTTTTTCACTGCTGTCAGTGAAATACGGGATAAATTTCACTGTTACTATTGAGACTTTTGTATGAGCAGTGAAACAGGTATGGTATTAATCTCATAATCGAACAACTGAATGTGTTACAGTATAATACTCTCAATAGCACCTTGACGTATTATTTTGAAATACGTCAGGTGATTAGCCAATAGAATTAATATTACACTTGTTTGTCAAGGTCCCTTGACAAAAACATGTAATACTAATTTGATTGGCTAAAATAGTGTGGCGTGTTTCTATTAGAAGTAAATGTCCGACTTGACAACTAGTGTTACCATAGTGATAGATGCCCGGCATAGCAACAATATGGTTGCTTAGCAATGGTTGCTAAGTAATTGTTGCTAAGATTAACGTCATTTTGAGACCATAGCAATGGTTGCTAAGTGTGATTGGTCTTTAGCAGTGGTTATTTTTTGGATTTCTGTTGCTTAGTAACAGTTACTATTGTTGTCAGATTAATTTGCAATAGGACGGATGGCTGTGGTATTCGGGATTAATAGTTCTCGCATTGTAAACAGGAAGGAAATAGTGCTCGGCTTCACTCTGCACTATTTTACTCCTTCCTGTTTACAATGCTCGCACTATTAATCCCAAATACCATAGCCATCCGTCCTATTACATATACTAATAATATTATAGCTATAAAGCCTATGCACAATGTATAGTGGCCTGAAAATACTTAATGTTTTCATATTTATTGATCCAGAAAAGTTAATTATTATATAATCTATGGTAGTATTGACAATTGTTGTAGAAGCTTATGATGAATTATTCTTGTTGAGTTTATAGACATAGCTATAACAGTATTTTTACAGACGTAGCTGTATCAATATTTGTAACACATGTTTTTCTCTTATCCATAGTTAAGCCAGTATCCACTACTCCTCCTGTGGCACAGGAGCTGGAAAGAAGAGGTAAAACACTATGCATTTACATGCACTATTGAGTTATGCATAATGATATAACTACACACGCTCTCAACATACGTTGGGCTTTGGCAGTTACTTATTTTTAATTACTGTAATTTGCTTTTTTTCATTGTAAAATAATTTTCATATGCAAAAACTTGTACAAAAATTTGCTGCACGAAAATTTTTATAAAAGATTGAACTACTCTAAAAGAACAGTCATTCACGTAAATCATACGAAAATATTTTTATAATGAAAATTTTTATCACAAAAATTTTGAATGAAAATAAAGCAAATTACGGTACACTTTGTATCATCTCAAAAACATACTTAGTGCAGTTAATATAAACATCTTAGGCCTTTATAAGGCCTTCTGGCATACAGGCTCTGCCTTTACCAAGTACTTTAATCATAATAAAATATAGTATATTGTCAATCTAAGCAGACTGTGTTTATTAAGTAGGTAACCACAATACAGTTTGGTTGCTTGTAAGCAATCTACACGAGTGCGTACATAGGCTTGACTCAAGCCTATGTACGCACTCATGTAGATTGCTCAGCTGTAGTGACTTAGATTTTTGAATAACTAAGGAACTTTAAATTACTGGCATATCATATATCATTGAATCAATAAGCAGAGTAGAATGCTTACCAAAAATGTTCACGTATGGATAGCATAAGCATACAGTGAATTAAGGGATCCAAGCAACAAAAACTTGTGAAACAAGTAACTTTAAAAATATTTTTAAAAATTGATTATCGGAATTTTTTGGTGAACAACTCATTAACTGTGTGGCTGATACCTTCAGACCAACATAACTCAATAATTCATATATAAGATCATGAGATCAATGCTTTCACTGCTAGACAGTATACAAAACAAAGTGCCCAATTCGCTGTTTATTAATTGATATTTGGGACATACGTGTTTAGACAAAATATTTTGTCTAACAGTCCACTTCCTTTTAATGCTGTATACATAGATTCATCAGTTATAACAATGTTATGAAGCAAACAATTACAACAACAAAAATACATTAGGAATCATATGTATGTACAAATAAAAAGTAAGGAAAGTGCCTGCACCTGCAGATGTACTAGCAGATATTCAGTCCTTAATGCTGTCAGGTTGACAAGTAGATAAGCAGACCAAAATTTGGGTTTTGGCAATTCAATACCTTTTGTAAGCACTATATCATTTTTTTGGCAGTGGAAACACAAAAACTCTTCAGTAATGGTGCATTTTTCCCTGTAAGATGTTTCTAAAAGGATTTCATGAGTAAAAGTTTACAGGGGGCATGCAGCACTTGAGAATGGATCCTACAAAACAGTACTACTGTACTCCTTGACAGTACTACTGACCTGTGTAATAGCTGTATATTACTTCTATATACTATACACAGATCGAAAGACTAGAACTAGAAGTAATATGGTGGTGGAGCAGAGTCAGCAGACAAAGAAAAAAAAAAGTTAAAGAAATAGATGACTAAAAACAATTACTGTATTGTGATCATATTGTGATTTGTTCCTTTTTCCCTATCATAGTAATAATCTTATTATAAAACTAACACTAAATAGCAATCTGTATACATTCCATTCAGGTCAATCAGCTATCTCCATAACCACTGCATGTATTGAATGTACTTCATGAAGTGCTTGTCATTTAACTTCACCAAGCCTGTTAAACTGCTTCTAACTGCTGTTGTTTGTCATTTACAGTACGTTGAATGCAAGAGTGCTGCTAGAATTTTTGTGTAAACCACATGGTGAAAACCTATTAAAACAATCAACTTATGCATGACTTTATAATTATGTTTACTCACCATCTAACCACAAGGGTTGTGTAGCTCAGTTGTTACAATTATGGTAAGAATCCCTGCCCGGATTGCATTACTTTACTTTGGGAATCTTTGGTTATAACATATTTTTGCATTCCTTGTTTCTCTTATTCTAAACCTTTTTGGTACAACCTTATTATGTCACTACATGTGTAACCTTTAATTTCACACTGTATATACAGTGGATCCTCACTAATCCGAACTCCAGTAATCCGAACGCTCGATAATCCGAACAGTACAAATGACTGTTTTATTAGAGTATTTGCAAACAAATGTATGTTCTATTAGAGTAATTGAATTAGGTTCTGTATTATTATAATCAATGGGTTCACTAATCTAAACAAATTCACTAATCTGAACAGACTTTTGTCAACTTGAGAACAGAACTGTTCGGATTAGTGAGGATCCACTGTAGCTATGTTAACATTTTCACTAAGTGCATGTTTACATTTCCACTCAAAAGATACACTAATTGACAATAGAACAAATGGATAGTGCTATAGAAAGTTGTATGGTAGCACATGGATTTAGTGCTACAGCCTGACATCATTTCAATGCTGTTGCTATAGATATGCTTTAATAAAAGTGTTAAAGCTTATAAGTATACTGAAATAATCTAACTATAGGAAATTCAGGGCATGCACAGGTACCAATAACTTTCTATCACCTAGCTAACTTCAATGCATGTTGTGCAAAACAGAAAAAATATTGCAGGTACAAAAACAATAAAACGTAGTTGTGTTTGGTGCTTGCCCTACATTTCAGAACTGAGCAAGTTACTGGTTGTTTTTCTGCTTTGTGTTCTTTCACTGAGTATGTCATCTTTTCCTCTCATTTTACATGCACCTTTTTCAACATCACATTTTATATTTGTGCTTTCAGTACACTTAAATGTCTCTGACAACACCAATGTCTGCCATGTAGCATGTGCATGCATGCAAAATCTTACCAAACTTTTCCGTATGTGCATACTTAACTCTAAGTGCATTATACTGAAAGGCCTAGGGTGTGCCGGCTAACTAGCACAGCACAATGAGAGGCATAGACTGATCAGTATAGCAGTGTCTACAACACGTATATAAACAAAGACTGATTACATACATGTAGCGTCAACCCAAACGTATAGATCAGTCTGTCCCGAATCTGGACTCTTAACTTATATGGCACTTCTGTATATGTCACGAGTATAATCGTATTATAGACCCACACAGAGTCACACATACCTCAATACGGCTGCATACTATCCTCTATACGGTTGTATACGCTTCTGCTAGACCCACATCTTGCCCTCAAAACGGCCCATATCCCTTCCAAAATGCCCTTTTAATTAATGACGTCACTTTGATTTATTGTTGCTATTTCACATGAGCCAAAACAAAGTACAGTTGTACAATAATGAAACTGAAAAAAAAAAAAAAAGGTAAAACAACCTCATAGTCAATGAGTTTTCAGTTATAACTGTTCTGCCTGATCATCACTGCATGAGCTGTGTAACAAGAACCCACAATCCTTGCTTTCTTCATACTGAGAACAATCACATCATTTCTTCATCTGCAAATAGTTAACATTAATGTTCATACTTCACATGTTGTAAATATACTTACCAACGCCAGTTTCAAGGTGAGTAGGTGCATTGAACTTGTGGAGTCATTGATGGGACTGCTGTAGTGCATCAGATAAAAATTAGCAAAACTATACAGTATAACTCTACTCACATCGGTATCTCTCAAACTAACTGCTCTTGAAGTGCGCCACGTACCACGCTGTGATATTCAGCCCTTGTGCACCTTGAAGATTCAAGATTGCTAGAATCACAGGGTCAATGCAGCACAAATAACTTAACTGAATCACCCAAGCAGGTACATCATACAGAGTTTACAAAGGAATAGACAATATCCACTTTCCTTCAATGCTTTATGCAATGTTCCAGCATTTCAAAAATGTAGGCAGTCCAAAGTCTATATTGCATAAGTGCACAGTCACCAATTATTATAGGGTACACATATACACATACTGTCAGATCTCCACAGTGGTTAGTAGGACGTGTAACACCTGATTACTTTCATCGTCCCTCTTCTCTTAGGTCTATGTCCTGCATGTAATTCTTCTATGAAAGGACATATGCAGTCAACATAATATAGCTTGCATATTACAGTATCTGACTATCTGTAGTTTATGTGCACCTCTTTTTTAACTGTTTGTGCGATTCATTCACTCCTTCATGGTTGACGCTGTAAACGCTGGTGTCATAGTGTCGATGTGCTGCTCTGTGAACAGAATTAGAGATATAAGACAAAATTACAACTTAAGAAAATAGTCATCAGCTTTCTTTCTCATCTTGAGTAAATCGTTAGCAAGTAATTGAATATAACAGTCAAAAACCTATGATATTTATGAAGTTGTTGTAAATTAAAAACTTGTGATAATAATTGGTAATGGCTCACTACATGGACTTTCCCTTACTGCAATTTCATGTTGGTCATCTGACTTCACAGCTCACCAAAGGCCTTCCTAAGAGTTAAAATTGCCTGTGTCATCATTTGGCATTCTTGAGACCCACACGCAGCTATATAAGTAGAGGATATTGTAAACAGGACATGGTATACACAAGTAAAATTCATACCAATACCTACAGTAAATTATTATTTATTCTTGCCAATACTATTAGCACACAAAGCTAAGGGGTATATATGGCCACATGTTGTCTTGTGCTTGGGCTAGGCCAGTCACATGCATCACACCCAAGAGAGATGAGACAAAGATACAACAGTTACACTTTTGTCTGTAACCGTAGTTATTATATTAATAACTAGCTGGGTACTTTATAATAACATGGTACAGAGATTTAAAATAAAGCACACTACAGGAATATCACAATAATTAATATTTGTATGGGACTCATCTGATATCAGATGGGTCTCTTAATACATTGCACCAGCTCCCACAGATGCAAAGCATCCCACAGAATGCCCATGCAAGAGACCAGATGAGTAGAACTGGTAAGTAAAGCGTGTTGACAGTTTTATGAGTATGTGTAAAGAATGACCCCTTATAATCCCACACTCAAGCAATCCCGTGCATACTACTGCATGTGTGAAAGCTTCTGTTGTTCTTTTTGAAGGAATGAGCATTGCCAGACTGACTCAACAAAATTCTGCCATGGATTCACCTTCATTGACCCACTCGGAGTTTTACACCTCTGTTCCAGGACCACAGAAATCAGGCCAGCCCAGATTCTATGCTGGGACCATTGGATTGACTCTACTAGTCTGTTGTGGCTATGCCACTTTCTCTTCAGACAACAGATGAAGTATGCTGCCATATATGGATTGGCGGTGAGCAACTAGTCTACAGCTAGAGCACTGTTTTGTCATTGAGTCAGCAAAAAACAGATATTTTACTACGTGAAGCGGTGTTGGGCCACTACTAAATATCTACCATCAAGAATCTAGCTACTAACGTTTGCACCTTGAATCAAATTTACTAATAACATGATGCTGATATTTCGTACATCACAAAGAATCTCTCTGGCTAAAGTTTGTAAAGAGTGACTAGGAATTCATATTGTCTAACCAAATTCATACAAACTGAAAATAATTATAACTAACATATATACGATCTGTAGCAATGCGCGAACAAACGCGGAAATTCATAGACCACAGCAAAGCGTCTCAGTTGACTAACAGAACAAGCTCTGTCAGACCACCTAGCTACTTTTGTTGATACAACTAATGTTATTCACACTTTAAAACTATTAGCTTGTCACAACTCTGGTTAATTCAGTGGCGAACGGCACCAGCTGCCATCGCAGGGGCGTAGGGAGGGGGGGTTCCTGGGGTTCAGGAACCCCCCTGTAAAATTTAGACTTCTGCAAGCAGGATCCTAACACACCATTTAGTGTGGCAGGACAAAATGAGTGAGCAATATAGTGTAATGGCACAGTACAACAATTGATAAAACTTACATTCATCTCTCAGGGAAGGATTTACAGAGGTAACATGAGCCCTCTTCAAAACTTGTTAAAAAGATCGATATACTCTAATAGAGCAGTCAGGTATATACTCTAATAGAGCAGTCAGATATACTCTAATAGAACATGCATTTAAATATCCATGTCCATATGAAGTTTTTCAGACATTCCAACATTAAATGCAAAACTTAGCATGACCTTATACTGCTATAGCTTTGGTGTGCAGTGTTTAAAGATATAGAGCTCCAGTAATTTATCACTTGTGTTATGCAAAATGAATTCATGCTATGCATATTTGTATAGTATATTGTTTTGATTGTCATTTGTATCAGTGGATTCATGGCTCCTATACCAGGTGGGGTCTATTCTACGGAACGGAACGGAACGGAACGGAATGATGGACTAAACTGCGGAACGGAATGCTTTCTCAGATTGAAGCTTGCAGTTTACCATTGCTGTACAAGTTATCAGAGGCACTTCCAGCAGGTAATCAAACGTACCCCAAGAAAGATAAAACGAATTTAAGGATCGATTGTGGGTTCTTGTTGGTTGTCATTAGTAACGAAGTACTAATTGTGGGAATAGCTGACTCAGTGTGTTCATCTTCGGATATATCAAGTAGGGAACTTAATGCATGACTTGTTTTTACTAGTATGTGAGTTATTTTTACTTACTTGACTTTAGAATGTACAGTCTGAGGCCCAGCCTTTCTAATCGGCATAAATCAGTATGTGTATAGCTACACTACAAAGGAAACAAGTATGGTGACAACTCAGTCTAAGCATAATCTAAAGGAATTTTGTGCAGTGTGTGAGGAGCAAACATTCAGATACCTCAAGGAGGCTATATTGTGTGAACATCAATGATTCATTAACAGAGTAGTGGACTTTCGCTTAGGCTCCTAGGCTATGGGTAAACACCTCGAACAGGCTCTGCCTTCTGTGTACACTCTCCAGTGCCTAACTGGTAAAGTAGATAATAACAATAACTATTGTCAGATATCTCAGCCTGAGTACTGAGTTGAATTCTGGATGGGGTCTATTTTACAGAATGGAATGCTTTCTGAATCAACTTGCAGCTTGGCTAACTGCTATCATTGCTGAAATTGCATTTTATCAGTGGAACCTCCAGGAAAATGGAATAGCAGGGGCGGATCCAGGGGGGGGGGGGGGGGCTTTGGGGGCTGAAGTCCCCCCCTTCATATTTAGGCTTTACTTGATCAATATGCTGAGTATTATAATGAAATTTTGTCTTAGCATAATTATATGATCACTAATAATACAAATACTCATAAAATTACCTTATAAACATCTTTCCAAGGTATTATCAGTGGATTTATGCTAAAGTTTATGTAACAAGGACCCAGATCAGCATTGGAGGTGTACAAGATCGAGATACTCTAATAGAGCAGTCAGCTAACTACTCTAATAGAACATTCACTGGAAACATGTAGTTGGTTCTGTTATGGAATTTTTCCAAATCTGCCAGCACCTATACATACAATGAAGTGCATTGGTCTGTTTAAAGGGCTTCTTTCATCTACTAGTGTAGTTAATATGTATGGCAATACTTAATTCAAGTGCACAATTTCCATTGAAAATGCTCTCAGATTCAATCTTGTATTGTTCAAATTTCAAAATTTTCCACTTTCAACATTCTTAATAATTCTAACATGCACCTATTCAGTATTGTGCAATTGTGAGAGGGGTGCATCATGTACTTGGTTGTCTGTACCTACCAAACTTTTCCATTAGCAAAATGCTTTAGAGAGCCATACCTATAATCTAAAGGCAGTATATAAAATATCTGCAGGCAGAAAATATTATGAATTTTATGGGGAAATGTCTCCAAATTGCAGTATTTTAGCATCTATTTTTCAAAATTTTCCTGGGGGGCATGCCCCCAGACCCCCCTAGTTCCAGCATGCTTTTCTCTACCCAACCTTGAGTTAGTCCCCCCCTTTTACAAATCCTAGATCCGCCCTTGAATAGGATAATTATAAAACATTAATTAAGTGATTGTACAGGTAATCATGACTTTATTCAGTCTAATAAACAGAATATATGGTTGATTGAGTGAGGTATCACTTTCAGAATGTTCAGACAACCAGTGATGAGATGCATGGATTCATCGAATTTTTTGTTGTGGTTGGAGACATTAAATATCCTAAAGCAAACTGACTGTATAATATTAATTCACTTTCTTTATATTTTCTCAATTTTGAGCCTGTATACAAATAATTGAATTTTCCTTGTCAATAGAAATCCTAGAATAAGATAGGAGAGAAACTTATCTTTGTTTACCTATACTGTACAACCAAGAGTTTGTAATACTGATTTGTATGGGGGAGAGTGTCTAACTCTCAGTATGGCCTGTACAAACACCCTGCGTAAAGCTAACCTTTCATCAAATCAACACCTTTACTGGGGGATAGAATACTGTTGATTAGTGTTGCTGAAGAAGGTAAAGCCTTTGTTCTGAAATAAGGCCGAGGTGTTACTTTAAGCAGGGTGTTTGGTGAATGCATTCAAGTTAGACACTCTCCACCTTATTATGAACTCTTGGTACAACTTCAAAGGAAAATGAAGAAAACATACAGATGAATCAATAAAATCACTACAGTAAGGTGAATTACAGACTAATGAGATCTTGGTTAATTAATGACAGTGGTTGGAGATTAAGTGTGGTAGCTTCTTGTTCTTGAATATGTTGCAAAGTGGAAGTACAAATCAAAATGGGATATCAATTTCATTATGAAAAATTTGTATACATAAATAATCTAGCATTACTATTTCATTTGTCCTCCACTTAAACATGCTACAACAGTACTAGTGTCAGTACATTGGCAGTGAGTCTACCTTGAAATTTCAACTCTAGAGTAGATCCAACACAGGACAGCCCGCACTGTAACAAATACATGTGATCCCATTGTAATTTCATGGACCAGCTGGACTGGGAATCACTTGAAAATAGACGAACAAATTTAACCTGTTTTGTTTGAAGTGAAGCACGTGAAATGTTACACTTAAGAAATCCTAGGATTCTTAGGTGGTATGTAATTAATGTGTGTTCCATTTCAGGTCTGACTAGATACATTGAAATTACACACACATCCTGGTCCAAATCACGTTTGCCTGGTGGCTACGGGCATGGTTTCACATGCAGCTTATAATAGAGATTTGGCTGATCTTGGAGTTTTGGCATTTGGCCTGATTCAAGGCTAGCAGTCAGACACATCCTTGAATTGTGCAACAGATAAAATCAGCTCACTATTGAATACGGCATTAGTCCACTGCACCAGCTGTTAATATATAAATAACTCCATGCATACACTTCAGTGATGTTTGCTGAATATACCCTCCTTGCGGTCTGCCAAAACATTTGCTCCTCACACACTGCACAAAATTCTTCAAGTTTTAATTCAGCTGGCTCTTTCCTGTTACCAGTATCTTCCTGCTTGCTTTATTTATACACTGACTTATGACTTGAAAGACCAGCCCAGACTGTTTTCTAAAGTCTAAATAAGAAAAACAACTCACATAAAGTTCCCTTCCGTATGGATGAACAACACTGATAGATCTACAGCTCATCCCACAATAATACTTCGTTACTAATGACAACCAACAAAAACCCACAATCGATCCGTTAATTCTTTTTGTCTTATGTTTAATCACCCACTGGAGATGCCACTGCTAACTTATAAGGGAAGTTTCAGCAATGGTAAGTTGCACGCTTCAATTTGAGAAAGCGTTCCGTTCCGTGGTTTAGTCCATCATTCCATTCCGTTCCGTTCCGTTCCTTTCCGTAGAATAGTCCCCACCCCTATACCACAGTGAGATATAACCATCACTTACAGATTACTATATGTGTCTCTATGTGTTATGCTGTCTGTTTCCACTAGGTGACTTTATCTAGTACTACCTTCATCCCAGGGGCACTTAATGCATCATAATTAATGTACTTTTTGCATAAAATATAGCAATTTGCTGAGTTTTGATTTATTAAAATATTGAAAGTCTCTCAGAGGCTGGGGGCTGCGCCCCCAGACCCCTGCTTCTAGTAACTCAATGCTGGTGCTGGAACCCCCCGTCAAAAATCCTGGCTACGCCCCTGCATCGTGTGATTACTGTTATACGGACCACGTCCTGATTAGCCATACTGTCTCCTTTCTCGCTAAATAACTACAGACCATCACAATTTGGTATAGGCATTGGGTAAGCGATACTCTACAATAGTACGCTTCGAATTTTCGCGATTCGGGTTTGATGGAGTTGTTAGCCAATGTTGTAGCCTACGGGTGTGCGTTTTCACTATACTTTCCATGTTGTTATCAGTGAAAAGGAAAGCGTAGAATTGTTCTACAAGGTGAGAAATGGTTGGAACCGAAGTGGCTTAGCGCTAGGTTGTTCATTGGCCAAGTTACTTTAAAAATCGGGTTAAAACTTCAGAGTTTTATAGGCGAAAAATGAAGGCATGTTATTTCATGAAACTTTGTATGCTAAACTAAAGCATCATAGGCTAACACAACAACTTTTAAGGCGCAGATTAAGTTGTACACTAGCGAAGTTTTGGGTCACCCTAAAATAGCTCATTTAGCGCGTGGGTTGAAACAAATTGTTTTGTGCGGCTGGACTTAATTGGTTCAGCGCCACCTTAAGTCTGTTCCATGTCCACCGAGACTGTAGCTACATGACGCTGTTTGTGGCAGCATGTTACCCAAAGACTTTCTTTTCTTCCTGAGTGCAGCTAGCCGCATTTTTCATCCGTTGTCCATCAAGACTCACGGTAGTGAGTCGCGCGGTCAAGAAACTACAAAGCGCACGCCCAATTAAAAGACGCGCGGCCACTACTGTGAGTTATTTACGTGTAGGGCCGGTTTCGCAATATTAGTCCTAGATTACGCAACATCTCTCAATAGATTTGTATTGCGTTACGTGATAAAAAAATCTTTAGGAGTCATCATCATCATAGTTTTCTTGCGACCTCGCTAAAATAAAAAGTAACAATCGCAAAATAAAAAATAGGCGTATTTCACTTTATTTCTCTACCTTATGTTACAACTACGGTCACGTTATACCAGTCAACATAGTCGTGTTTGTATAGTCCATCTAGCACTGACATTATCCAATCCTGGTTTGCCTATACGCGTATTTTCTTCAATCAAACCTCTAATCCCTACAATAACTTTTAAAGGCACGACGTGGACACAAACTCTAATACCTGATAAACAAGTTGTGACAACGTGCTGAACCGTAAGTTCCCTAGGGATGGCGTTTTAAGCAGAAATCTTTTAAATTCCATTTAGTGCCACACCCCAATCGAGCGTTTATAAATCGCCAGTTGTCTTATGGTGTGAAGAACAAAATCACTAACGAAGGTGCTTTAAGCATACTCTTCAATTCTCTATTTACATGTAATTTTTAATAGATTAACCACAAAGGCCGATAAGGTGAATACAAAAGGTAACAAGCCTTTAGGGGTTACCACCTCTATGTAGTGTTTACCATGTAGCTTGTGTTGTGGCTTTCATTAAGTATTATGCACACACAAATGGTGCAACAAAATTTTGTAATGGATTGCTTGAATGTGGTTGGTGGTGTTGTGGCTCGAAAGTGGTTCGTGGTTTGCCAAAAATGTTGTAATGGATTGCTCGAATGTGGTTCGTGGTGTTGTGGCTCGAATGTGGTTCGTGGTTTGCCAGTGACCATGTATGAGTTGGGGTTGTTCCACACAACTTACACAATATTCAAATTTCATGATGGCCATGAAAATTTCTTGCCTTATGGTAAACATACAACAATGTGTAACAACGTTAATCAACATCACATCAAGACTTGACTAAAAATAGTTCCAACAATAGTGATGATTTCTTGTATGTCAGCATGACGATACTGAGACCTGTAAAAGAATAAGCAGGCACTGAAGTTAATCTTAAATCTTACACTATGAAAAAAGAGGGATATAAGATGGTATATCCAGTGGCTTATTGAATACAAAAAAGCTTGATATAACCTGTAGTATACTAACAATCACATGTAAGGCTTTAGTTAATGTGTTAAACATACTGAAACCATATATGTGATGGTATAGTGTGGGCATTATATTTGATATAAGCTATTTTAGGTATTGTGGTAAATAAACTGAAACCATATATGTAATAGTATAGTATGCATTATACTAAAGTATAACATGAGTATAATACAGGGTTTATATTAAGGCTTATTTGTATTCAATAAGCCACTGGAAATACCTTCTTATATCCTACCTTTTTCACAGTGTTAAATTAAACACTCATGCAACTGACCTGGAACATTGGTCGCAACACCAAAAACACTTGTTTCGATATCTGATGACACAATCCAGCAGGCACTGAATTAAAAGAGAATGTACAAAAAATCAATATGCCGGGCTGTATCAATAATAGCATGGATAATCAAAATGAACAAAAATTATATCCCAGGCTAAGTGAATGAATAACATAACTGTTGGGTAAGCATGTCAAACCTGAACATTAGGACATTAGTCAAACAAAAGTACGCTATCACTACTTGGTCATAATACAATGTTTGTACCACTGGACTTCACACTGGTTGCCCAAAAATTGTGCCATTCCAGGACAACAGCATAATTATGAAACAAATAGTTACTACAACACAGAAGGCTTACTGTTGTGCGATAATAGAGATACTGCCATAGTACTAATAATAGAGATAGAATAATAATAGAGATAAAGATGTGCATAATTATTTATGTCTTAAATAAACGTCTTTAATATTACTAATACATAAGCGCACCAGAATATGCTGTGATCGGGGTCATTTTTATAAGAACTTGTACTGTAGTATGGACAGTAGTGTGGCTTCTCCGCTTCAATTAGTCAATGCTTGAAGTAGATGAGACACTCCAAGGTCACTCCAAATAAAAATTATCTGTTTCCTGTCCTGGACTCAGGCATATTTGCATGCGGGCGGGTGGGTGGGCGGTCCATTTCCATTATTCCATTATAAGATTAGCAGCTTTTGAAACCAGGCACAACCATAAAAAACTCAGTGCATAAAAGCATGCTTTAGCTTGTACCTTTTTTAAAGTTGCAAAAATAACACAAAAGGTAATTTTGTGCCGACTTGATATATAGCACTGCTGACACATGAGGCGACACTGTTACAAGATGGCATTTACTGAGCCTGTACAGAATGCAAGAATAACCAGAAAATAATGGAAGAATACAAAATAATGGAATATTTAGAGCTGACAGTAACCAGATGAGGGTGGTGGGCAGGAAACAGAGAATTTATTTGGAGTGGCCTAATAGAGTAGTCAATCACTCTAATAGAACAGTCACATTTCTACAAGTGTTGTGCTATAAGTCCTAGCAACTTAACTTCCTGTAACAGCACAATGCAATGTTAGGCAGAAGTTATAACTAAGCTGTAACTTGATTGGTTTATTAGAGCTGCTTTGTGCCTGCTCTATTAGAGTGTCTTGATCATTTCAACTTAGTGCAAGATGAAAGTAAAGTGTTACCAAGGGTTTAAAGATGTTAGTTGACTGCAGTTGCATGCCACTAAAATTACAGTTATGTCTATGATAAATTGCCAATACAGCAACACTTTGTCACTGTAATTTAAATTTACAAGGGGTTTATGTCAAACCATGCACCTAGATCTGCTAAAAACAGGTTTGAAATTGCATCCTAAACAACTTATAGCTGTAAAAAAAGTGCGTGTTCAAGTCAAGCAGAGTTAACTGCAACAAAAAGTAGCAGTGTGCGGCCATGTGTGAGGTATGCAAGTTGTGAATATTAAACAGATAGTACAGTTGTTAAAGTATTGATGAGAACAAAGTGATGCTGCCAGTTTATAAGTCCTGTGAGTATCTTCATAAATGCCACTCAAATTTGATGCTCAATAAAGTAAAGTGTACAGATTCTCTGATAACAATAGATAGTTTGAGTTTGGCTGCCTTTCCTGTATATGGCAATGCTATGAACAAAGGAAAGGCAGCCAAACTCAAACTATTTATCGCTATCAGAGAATCTATACACTTTACTTTATTGAGAATCAAATTTGAGTGGCATTTATGAAGATACTCACAGGATTTAAAAACTAATGTGTGACCGTCTCAGCAAAAACCTGACTTGTTCGCACAATTAAAAAAAAATTTATTCACTCAGCATTATTAGCAGTGTCCAAGGAATGGATCACCAAAATTTCAGCCTTCTGTGGTGTGTAGTTTTGAAATTATAGCACTAGAAAGTAGGAAGAGTAAGATAAGCGATGTGTACAGCGACTATACTGAAAATAAACTACAGGCACTTACATTCGCAGTCATAACTTCCGTTGGAATTAGTCTACAATGTTGCAATCTAGCTTAAAATGTTCACCATGGATCAGCACATCAGCCAAGGTATAGTGTTAGCCCTGTAGACACTTGCGCATATGGATATGAAGGTGGCTTGGTAGATAAAATGATGATGATTTTGTTTACGTTTACCGCATCGTAAACAAACGCATGTGACACGCATACCGTTGAAGCTACAGACACAAAACAACGAGTTTTGAACTCTCCATGAGCAGGTGAATAAGATAGTATATAGTTTTAATCGATTTGAGTCTTCCTTCTTCGAATACTGGCCTGATAAAAACTTGCGTATTTTTCTTTGTAGCATGCGTAATTTTACAAATTATTTTTAAATTTTGTTTTTCTCAATACGCATGCTTGTTCGAACAAGTCGGGTTTTTGCTGAGACGGTCACATATTGCAAGATAAGTTGAGTGCTACATTAGGCTTGAGAAGTGCTATTATTAAGAATGACAGCATTGTTATGTATATGTTATTGCAGCCATTACTTGTCTGTTTGATTTTGATATTTGAAGACTGCACCTGTTCTACACAGCTATTATGACATGGAATTTCATAACTTATGTAATTTGGACAACTTGGAACAAATCAAAAGGTGTCCCGATCCTAATCGATTTATGTGCTTAAATGCTACCCTGGAACCTTTACTAAGTGTGTGGTTATGTGGGTGTTCAGGTGTCTACATTGACAGTTTGATTGTGATTATTGTATTTTTCAGATCAATGCAAGTGAAGTTGTATACCTAAAATTTCAAGACAGTCGTGGTATTACTAGAGAAGCTGACAGGCGTCACTATCCTCCATGTTTCAGGGAACAAGTTAACTGTATAAATCCTCAAGCTCTTCTTGATACAGATTTTGAGATATGTATTCCAAGTGGAGAAGTAATTTCTACATTGAATCTCTTTGTACCAGGTAATGTGAATTTTAAGGTGACCGTATTGTGAACATCCATATTAATTATACATGTATCTTTGTGCAGTACATTATTGCTTATTATGTCTGGCACTGTTCTTTCACTTATATAGGATGAGTGTACAGATACGAAAGGTCAAATCTGTGTAATAAAACATAAGAACTTTAAGTAACGTAATAGAGATTGCTATTATAAAAGTGCCGTAAAATAAAGTTAAATGCATACTTTAGCAATGCTACAACATTATTGCAAATTATATACATATACGGGCAGTAAAAGAATTTGCATTTGTTATGTTCTATTGTTCGTTTTTGCTGTGTGGTCAGTTTTAGAACTGTCCATTTTTTTTGTACAAATAGAGCATCGTAGCTTCATTGTGTGCCTTGTCTAGTAGGAAA
This sequence comes from Dysidea avara, assembly GCF_963678975.1. NCBI lineage: Eukaryota > Metazoa > Porifera > Demospongiae > Dictyoceratida > Dysideidae > Dysidea > Dysidea avara. Next base: position 15,867,046 of record NC_089282.1, on the reverse strand, counting down.
CACTAATGGGTTGTTACGTTTCAGCCTTATCTAGTGAGTACTTTTGGAGTTATAGCAAAAGACAGCAAGAAGAGCAAAACAATCGATTTGTACAGTGACTATACGGAAACTAAATTGCAGGCACTCATTAAATTGATTAAAAGACAGGCTATGAGTTGGGACTGTCTCATTATGTTCACTTTCACTGTGAACTGGGGATTTCAGGAAGGTACAGTCATTGGCCTAAATCCACTCATGCTATCTAGCAAGAACTCTGTTCAAGCTTGGAAACATTGATGATAAAGTTGCATTTGTGAACGTCTCAGCAAAAACCCACCTTGTTCGCACAACTTCTGAATTTTTTTTATTTTCTCAGAATTATCTACAGTATCCAAGCAATGGATCACCAGACATAGATTTTAGTTAAATGCAAATGTAACCAGCTAATTTGTATAGTTATTATTTATCATGCATAGTGTGTTTGTTGCTATATCATATTATATGTATATAGCTGGTCATCCACAAGTGGAGTTTTCATATACTACTTGCCACTCACCAGTACAGCATGAGTCATCTGATCAGTCAGTATCTGCTAGTGGTGAGATGGTATATATTGAAACCGCATCAAGAGTTCATTCAGGTCAGAAGATGTATGTAGAACAATAAGGTATATAAGGATGTGACCTCCAAAGAGGCATTACTAAGTTATTAAGTTTTAAGAAGATGGGTAACAGCTTTCTAAAAATGGCTGTAGTGATTTTATTGTGTATAGAATGACTGCATAAATATGTTACTGTTTAAATGTATTCTGTGAATGCTATCCTAATGGGGACCTGCAAGAAGGTTTAAAGCCTGTGGATATAGGGAATCTGTATTGACTTTAGCATCATAGCAGCTATTGCTTGTCTGTCATCTTTGAATTCACAGCTTCTTAAAATACTGAGCCATCACCCTATTCACAGTTTGGTTTGATGTTGATGGTGTCTACACAGAACCCTATACATGTTACAATGTGTGATTGAAATCGAACATGTAGTGTTGGTAGATACTGGGACAATACCTGTCACCTCCTAGACTATGCGACTATGCTATGGTCCTCTCAATGCCCACAGTATATTAGTAACCTTTGTACAACAGACACCTCTTTATAATGGCTACTGGACAACTAAATAAGTACCCCTGCTATATATTTAACCCTGCTGAACTTTTGGGAAATGCAATATGGGCACGCATGACAACACTAGGTGGGATAATTTAATTCTTATAGCCTACACCAGCACATTGATTAAAAGTCTGTTCACTGGGCTACTTGGAGGAATACTAGCCACAGTAGCTATTCATTCATAAATAACAGTATATAACTGGGTATAACTAACTCCATTTAAAAGTGACAATACACAATCTGCATCAATTTATTAGAATACTCACATGACTTTAAGTTAGGAGGAATATCATAAAGGGTTGCTGTGTAAGTCATTTGTCTTATGCAATGCAGTTTACACTTCATGGCTTTTTGTGTGTATCAAACAATACAGTACTACTGTTAAGTAGGGATTGTCCCAATATTGAGTGGCGCCCTGCAAAATGCCACCTCAAAAACCACTCTAGAAACATTTTAATGGGAAAAGTACCTTTATGGAAGAGTCTTAAGTTGAATATAGCATTAAACCTACAAATAACCAAAGCTATATATATATGTAATATATAAACCATGGCTAGGAGGTGTATTGCACTTATATACACCCCGACTCCGAAGTCAGAGGAAGTTTACTGTTGATAAACGCCGAGGCAAAGCCAAGGCGTTTATCAACAGTAAACTTCCGATGACTGAGGAGGAGGGGTGTATATAAGTGCAATACACCGAAGTGAGCCATGGTTCATATGATATATACCATGTTTCTAAATTAATCTGCACTACATTACTTACTAACAACTCATGCGCACACAAACCAACTTAAAGTATATACTTACACTTAATTCGGCATAGTTTGGCATGGTAGACACGCTGGAAACGTCCCTCTCACGATTCAGCTCTCACAATGAAGAATCAAATTGATTGTGGGACTCAGTAAACATATCTCCGTATATCGCCAGGACTTGTCCGTTCATATCAACAAACGTAGGAGCAACATTACTTGCTGCCACCCACCCATTAGTCATGCTAGTGTGGGCATCGTTCGCCCGCCCGCCCACGTCGGGCTATCAGCCCGTAATCGTGACACAGTAGTGTGTCACGTGACATCCCAGGTGAGTATATATATACTTTCCTGGGTGAGTATATATATACTTAGGTATATATATATACTCACCTGAGGGTTGGGGTGTATATGCCCTATGTACCACTCTGCGTGGGCAGTTCAAAGGCACCGCCAGTGCCATAATTTGTATATTGCACTGCTGCAGACCGCAGCAAGTGCATTATAACTTATAACGCACTGGTTGCGGTTTTGTAGACCACAATGAGTGCATTATAAGGTATAATGCACCGACCGCAGTGTAATATACAGATATTGCACTGGCTGCGGTTTTGTGCAGCATACCACAAGTGCCGGTGGCGAAGACCACTACGACACCTCACCTAATAGGTGGAAAGACACTTCACAGATCACTCGAATTCTTTTATAGCCCGACATGTAAAGGTCGATTGTGGGCCATAACGTCACCAATACGTATAATGTTTACAAGCAGCCAATGACGATCGAAAAAGCCAACACGGGTGGCCATAACTCTAGTCTACATATATATAAACGTACTTATACACCTTACTAGTCTGGTGCCATCTTAGCCCAGATTAAACTGTAGTCCACTTCGACAATGACTCAATAAAACAAATATATTCTAAATAATACTAACCTTTACGTTCGATTGTGGTAACCAGATTTGTCATGCCACCAGATTCGAGTTTAACCGGTGTGAATAGTAAGAATTAGACTAGTATCGTTTAGTAGTTAGGTTTAGTTTACTTAAACTGTCTATTTAGCTGCTTTTTTTTTGCTCGAGAGAATCACTATGGTGATTAGTCTGGTGCTTAGTCTATATGGCACACTGGCATGCTGAGCACTACATGATGAGAGTCGAACAGCGAATGCAGGTTAGTGATATAACCCATAGCGTACTGGCTTTCAATATCTCAGGTGGCCACAGTACTGCAGGGGGAACGTCATTGCAACGTCCGGCTTGGTTACCCACAATCGATGTTAGAAACCTGGCCTTTATAAGTGTTACAGCTGTCTTGTGAGACTCTCCCCACCTATTAGGTGAGTGGTACATAACAGTTATACAACGTGCACTCGTGCTCTGCCTGTATAAACACACTTGCCTTCGGGCCTAACGGCCCTCAGGCTCGTGCGTTTATATCAGGCAGAGCACTCGTGGCCGTTGTATAAGTATATAATATACAACTTTAGCGTGGGCGTTCAAAGACGCCGCTCAGGGTCTAACTGGCATATAGCCTGGGCAATATCATGGGAACGCGGTTTGCTCATGGTTTTGATGCCCAACCAGTTCAAAGATGCGATACGCTTTGACTTGTTATATTGAGCAACACACAACATTTAATTATGGGTTTGGGTTTAAATGTTAGGCTAGGTTCAGTGTAGTTGCTAAGTTTAGATTATCTAATCAAAAACAGCCAAGCTGTAAAAAAAGGTGCGGCCCCCAAAAAGGCCATGGTGAAAAAAGATGTGAAATCCAAGGTGGCGGCCAAGAAATGGCTGTGATGGTAGGTTAATGGTTACATTTTAATAACAACAATTCAGGTGAATTTGGTGCCAAGACCAAGCGGCACAAAATTTACCTGAATTGTCGTTATTAAAATGTAACCATTAACCTACCATCACAGCCATTTCTTGGCCGCCACCTTGGATTTCACATCTTTTTACACCATGGCCTTTTTGGGGGCCGCACCTTTTTTTACAGCTTGGCTGTTTTTGATTAGATATCACTTCTTTTTGTATTTGTATACTGCAAAGCCGGCCTATGGCTGGCTTTGGGGCTTTTTTAACCCATGTGTTTTTTTCTTTACTACAGGAAGAAGAAAAGAACTTAAAGAAGAATATTAGTACTTCAATTATTTTTGATTTTATTAGTAATTATACAAATTATATACATATATTTATTACATGCCCATTATTCCCCACAGGATATTTTTTGCAGCTGATCTCTCTACTGGGTGACTTGAAATGTAGCTGAACTATATACAGGATGGTTTCTTTGTAGCTGAACTCTCCACAAAGTAACCTCTTCTAGCTGGTCTCTCTACAGGGTATTTTGTTTCTAGCTGTACTCTCTACAGGTGATTTGTTTGCAGCTAAACTCTCTACATGGTGGTGTCTTTGTAGCCGAACTCTCTACATGATGGTTTCTTTGTAGCTGAACTCTCTATAAGGTGACTTCGTCTAGCTGAACTCTCTACAGGGTGATTTTTTGTAGCTGAACTCTCTGTAGGGTGATTTGTTTGCAGCTGAACTCTCTACATGATGGTTTCTTTGTAGCTGAACTCTCTACAAGGTGACTTCGTCCAGCTGATCTCTCTACAGGGTGATTTGTTTCTAGCTGAACTCTCTACAGGTGATTTGTTTGCAGCTAAACTCTCTACATGGTGGTTTCTTTGTAGCTGAACTCTCTACATGATGGTTTCTTTGTAGCTGAACTCTCTACAAGGTAACTTCTTCTCTACAGGGTGATTTGTTGTAGTTGAATTCTCTACAAGGTGGTTTGTATGAGGCTGAACTCTCTACATGGCGGTTTCTTTGTAGCTGAACTCTCCACAAAGTAACCTCTTCTAGCTGGTCTCTCTACAGGGTATTTTGTTTCTAGCTGTACTCTCTACAGGTGATTTGTTTGCAGCTAAACTCTCTACATGGTGGTGTCTTTGTAGCCGAACTCTCTACATGATGGTTTCTTTGTAGCTGAACTCTCTATAAGGTGACTTCGTCTAGCTGAACTCTCTACAGGGTGATTTTTTGTAGCTGAACTCTCTGTAGGGTGATTTGTTTGCAGCTGAACTCTCTACATGATGGTTTCTTTGTAGCTGAACTCTCTACAAGGTGACTTCGTCCAGCTGATCTCTCTACAGGGTGATTTGTTTCTAGCTGAACTCTCTACATGTGATTTGTTTGCAGCTAAACTCTCTACATGGTGGTTTCTTTGTAGCTGAACTCTCTACATGATGGTTTCTTTGTAGCTGAACTCTCTACAAGGTAACTTCTTCTCTACAGGGTGATTTGTTGTAGTTGAATTCTCTACAAGGTGGTTTGTATGAGGCTGAACTCTCTACATGGCGGTTTCTTTGTAGCTGACCTCTCTACAAGGTGAATTCTTCTACCTGATCTCTCTACAGGGTGATTTGTTTGTAACTGAACTCTGTACAAGTGCGTTTTTGTGGGTGATCTCACTGCAGGTTGATTTGTTTGTAGCTGAACTCACTAAAGGGTGATTTTGCTTGTAGCTGAACTCCTTGCATTGTATCTAGTTTCTAGCTGATCTCTCTACAGGGTGGTTTGTTTGTAGCTGATCTCTCTACAAGTTGATTTGTGTGTAGCTGATCTCTCTACTGGTTGATTTGTTTGTAGCCGATCTCTCTACATGGTAATTTGTTTGTAGCTGAACTCTGTACGAGGTGCTTTTTTGTAGGTGATCTCACTGCAGGTTGATTTGTTTGTAGCTGAACTCACTAAAGGGTGATTTGCTTGTAGCTGAACTCCTTACATTGTGTCTAGTTTTTAGCTGATCTCTTTACAGGGTGATTTGTTTGTAGCTGAACTCTCTATAAGGTGATTTGTTTGCAGCTGAACTCTCTACAGGGTGTTTTGCTTGTAGCTACTCTCTACAGGGTGATTTGTTTCTAGCTTATCTCTCTACAGGTTGATTTGTGTGTAACTGATCTCTCTACAAGCTGATTTGTTTGTAGCTGAATTCTCTGCAAAGTGTTTTGTTTGTAGCTGACCTCTCTTCAGGGTGATTTGTTTCTAGCTGATCTCTCTACAGGGTGATTTTTTTGTAGCTGACTTCTCTTCAGGGTGATTTTTTTCTAGCTGATATCTCTACAGGGTGATTTTTTGTAGCTGACCTCTCTTCAGGGTGCTTTGTTTCTAGCTGATCACTCTACAGGTTGGTTTGTTTGTAGCTGAACTCTCTACACGGTGATTTGCTTGTAGCTGAACTCCTTACATTGTGTCTAGTTTCTAGGTGATCTCTCTACAGGGTGATTTGTTTGTAGCTGATCTCTCTACAAGTTGAAATGTGTGTAGCTAATCTCTCTGCAGGTTGATTTGTTTGTAGCCGATCTCTCCACAAGGTAATTTATTTGTAGCTGAATTGTCTAAAAGGTGATTTGTTTGTAGCTGATCTCTCTGCAGGTTGATTTGTTTTAGCTGAACTCTCTACAGGGTGATTTATTTGTAGCTGAACTCCTTACATTGTGTGTAGTTTCTAGCTGATCTCTCTACAGGGTGATTTGTTTTTAGTTGATCTCTCTATAAGTTGATTTGTGTTTAGTTGATCTCTCTGCAGGTTGATTTGTTTGTAGCCGATCTCTCTATAGGGTAATTTGTTTGTAGCTGAACTCTCTATATAAGGTGATTTGTTTGTAGTTGATATCTCTGCAGGTTGATTTGTTTTAGCTGAACTCTCTACAGGCTGATTTGTTTGTAGCCGATCTCTCTACAGGGTAATTTGTTTGTAGCTGAACTCTCTACATGGTGGTTTCTTTGTTGCTGAACTCTCTACAGGGTGTTTTGCTTGTAGCTGATCTCTCTACAGGGCAATTTGTTTGTAGCTGATCTCTCTACAGGGTGATTTTTTTGTAGCTGACCTCTCTTCAGGGTGATTTGTTTCTACCTGATTTCTCTACAGGGTGATTTTTTGTAGCTGACCTCTCTTCAGGGTGATTTGTTTCTAGCTGATTGCTCTACAGGTTGATTTGTTTGTAGATGAACTCTCTACAGGGTAATTTACTTGTAGCTGAACTCCTTACTTTGTGTCTAGTTTGTAGCTGATCTCTCTACAGGGTGATTTGTTTGTAGCTGAACTCCTTACATTGTGTGTAGTTTCTAGCTGATCTCTCTACAGGGTGATTTGTGTGTAGCTGATCTCTCTGCAGGTTGATTTGTTTGTAGCCGATCTATCTACAGGTAATCTGTTTGTAGCTGAACTCTCTATAAGGTGATCTGTTTGTAGCTGATCTCTCTGCAGGTTGATTTGTTTTAGCTGAACTCTCTACAGGGTGATTGCTTGTAGCTGAACTCCTTACATTGTGTCTAGTTTCTAGCTGATGTCTCTACAGGGTGATTTTTTGTAGCTGAACTATCTTCAGGGTGGTTTGTTTCTAGCTGATCTCTCTACAGGTAGATTTGTGTTGATTTGTTCATTGCTGATCGCTCTAAAGGTTGATTTGTTGCAGCTGAACACCCTGCAAAGTGTTTTGTTTGTAGCTGATCACTCTAAAGGGTAATTTGTTTGTAGCTGAACTCTCTCCACAGTGACTTGTGTGTAGCTGAATTCTGTGTAACTGAATTCTCTAGAGAGTGACTTAATTGTAGTTGAATTCTCTACACAGTGCATGACTTGTTTATAGCTGAACTTTCTTCAGTGTGACTTGTAATGTTCTGAATCTCTATAGTGATTTTTTTCCTTACTTTGGCCCCTTTTCTGTTACACCTTTTCAGCTATAAGTCACTAAGTTTAAGTCCTTGAAATTAGGTTAGGTAATCCTAAGGCTGCAGCACATGCTGCTGCAGACCTTCAGTGCTGGTCACTGTAAAGCATTAATACAATACAATATATTTGCTTAACTCTCCACATGGTGACTGTCTTCTTGCTGAACTGTCTATAAGATTAACTGTTTGCAGCTGAACTCCCTACAGAATAACTTGTGATGTAATAAAATTCTATAATGGAGTAAATAAATTAGCCTAATGCTCTATTAGGGTGACTGTTCTATTAGAGTATCTCGATCTCGCATTTGCTACACGGAGTTGGCTTTCGAATCATAACTCAGTGGTTTGTAATCCAATTCTTCTGTACTACTGCAAGGACTTTCTATGAAGATTATTCCAGCTATACACCGATTATCAGCTCATTGCTCTAAGCGGTTTGCCTAGTAGGCGTGAAAACTAATACTTTTTTATTCATAAAAATCGATCGCGTAATTGTGACACAGGTTGGGTTTTGTGTCATATCTCCGTGGTCTTTATCTCGATTCCTTTCAAACCACCAAAAGGCACTCCTACGATGGTTACTCCATCTACATAGCAATTTTCAACTCATTCCATGAAGCGGTTTACCCTGTAGGCGTGACAACATATCGATCTTGTATTACGCGAATAATCGGTCATAATTCCTGAACCATTCATCGGATTTGTACCAAATTTGATGCTAGGATTCGCCTTTGGACTCCCTTTCTGTGTGCCAAATTTTAAGGCGATCGGAGTACGCGTTTGCTTGTTATAGCAATTTTTGCAAGTGTGCAAAAAGACGAAGAAGAAGAAAAAAACGAAACTTTGGCAGCTCGTATCTCGGAGATGGCTGGAGCGATTTCCTTCAAATTTGGAATGTAGACTCCCTTGGCTGGCGGGCAACTGTGTAGCAAATTTGGTTCCAATCAGATAAGTGATCACCGAGATACAAAGGTGTGAAAATGACGTTTTCGTTCTTCCTGTCAATATACTCACGGTGTGGCGCGCCGGCTTCTTGGGCCGCACGACACACTATCGTGTGTCTTGATTCTTCCTGTCAATATACTCACGGTGTGGCGCGCCGGCTTCTTGGGCCGCACGACACACTATCGTGTGTCTTGATTTGACAGTAACTAAACTATATTCTAAGATGAATGATCTGTATAATGAGCGATTGGGTGATGCGTGGATGCGTATTTCTACCCACTGCGCAAGGGGCATGTCAGCTATGAAACAAGAATATGACAATCCAAGTGAGTACTTTATAGTCCTAAGTACTAAACATATTGACTTACTTACTGCCACGATAGCGAAGATTTAATGTAGTATTAAAAACTTTACAACTCAAAAATCAATCCCACAATTGAAAGTTCCTGGCATGTGTTGAAACAGCAACATTGGAATAACGTTCTGAGAGCTATTTGCCCACGCAATTGAAACCACAATCGATCATCAGATGCTAGTGTATAAAAAAATGGGGTGAGTGTTCTGTAGTTCTTTCACCTATCAGGTGAGTGTACCCTGAGTGATATATATCACTTATAGCATGGCTGCTTGGGATTTTGCTGATATATACACCTGCAGCTCTTCGGCTTTGGGTGTATATATCAACAAAATCCCTTGCAGCCATGGTATAACTATTGAATATGTATAAGTGTGAGAGATCAGGCCAGATTCAACAGGCCCAGCAGCCATATAGGGACTGAACATTGTTATTTGTATCATGATATAACAATCTAGACTATTCTAGAACATTCTGAGAATTTTGCATAAATAGAGCTGTGTTGTACAGTATATTTGCATTCTCTTATTTCATTTGAATGAATGATTGCTGCTGTATCCCTGGTGAAGCTGTTGAGGAGACTGCTACTGTTGGCTAGCTCGGTGTTGTTCCTATCACATTTGGTGACAGGAGTGGGATTGTCCTCCGTGCAGACGTCAGAGGAGACCTACCCGTGTATGCTCCGTTCTGGGAAACGCTATCAGCCAGAGATGAGCGAGGTCACTGAGCTATTGAAGGCCTGGAAGGAGGAGCGAGAGAAGGAGAAGGAAGAGCAACGAGCAGAACGAGAGGAAGAGAAGAGTCGGTACGAGGGACGCCTAGAACAGCAGCAAGAACGTTTTGAGAGACTTATTGAAGGTCTAACGGCAGAGAGAAGGCCGCGTCGCGTGGAAGTAGGGCCAGAATCACTGAAGTTGACAAAACTTACGGAGAATGACGACATTGAGGCTTTCTTAACAACTTTCGAGAGAGCAGTGGAGGCTCATGGGGTGGACAGAGATAAGCGTGCTGCTATCCTGGCACCTCAGTTGACGGGGAAAGCTCGTCTGGCCTACGCCGCGATGACTGACGCCGATGCTAGAGACTACGACAGAGTGAAGGCAGCCATTTTCCAGCGTTACGATATTAATGAGGAGACTTACCGACGACGCTTCCGTTCTATCAAGCCCTTGGAGAACGAGACGCCGGTGGAGTTGGCAATTCGAGTGAAGGACCTGGCAGAGAAATGGCTAAGGGACTGTCGAGACAGGGAGGCTGTGGTAGATGTAATGGTGAAGGAGCAGTTTGTGGAAGTACTACCAGAGGAGGTAAGGGTCTGGGTGAAGGAGAGGAAGCCTAGAAATACACAGGAGGCTGGTAGACTGGCAGAAGACTACCGTCAAGCCAGGAAGGTAGAGCTGTGGGCACCTGCTCAGAAGACTGGTGTTAAGAAAGGAACACCTGGTCAGAGGGGTTGCTATTCTTGTGGACAGCTGGGACACATGGCTAAGGACTGTAGCAGTAGTGGTAAGAAGGTGAGCCCATCCACTTCCAAGGGTGAGGATGTGCTGAAGGTGGAGAAGAGGCTGAAGAAGGATGAGAAGCCTTTCCTATGTTACAATTGTGGGGGACGTGGACATACTTCAAGGCAGTGCCCCAGTGATGCGTTCTTCTGTGGTGCAAAGAGATTGAGAGACCATCGTGGGAAGAAGCCACTGGTAAGACAGTCATTTCGCTGTAAGGGGTTTGTAGAAGGTCAGTATGTTAATGACATGGTATTAGATACTGGTTGCTCTAGAACTTTGGTGAGGAGAGAACTTGTAAGAGAGGATAAGTTGAATTTGGAGAAGTCGGTTACGGTGCAATGTGCACATGGAGATGCTGTTGAGTACCCTGTGGCTACTGTAGAGATTAGTGGGCAGGGGAGAGTGGTTATAGTGGAGGCAGCCGTGTCAGACAAGTTGCCACACTCAGTATTGTTAGGTACTGATGTTCCAGAATTGGTGAGCTGGTTGAAGAGTGAGGACCAGGCTCTTATGGTGGTGACCCGGAGCCAAGCTGGCAGGCGGAGCAGGAGTCAGCCTGGGCAAGATAGGGGGGAGCATGATGTAGCTTTGTCCGATAGTGGAGAAGTGTTGGATAGCGGAGAATTGGTAGAGACTACTTCAGTTAGCGGAGAGGTAGCAGAGGAGCCAGGCAACAAGGAGTTCAGAGCAGAGGCAGAAGAGGGTAATATGGGTGTAGGATTGCCCTTACAGGAGCTCGAAGAGGAGTCAAATCTGCCTGTTGATGGGGATGTGCTGGCAAGTGAGTTTAATTTGAGTGATGATATGTTTGTAGGTGGTGAGAAGGACAAGGGCCCAAGAAAGCCTAGGTCTGAGAGAAGGAAGATGCGTTATGAGCACGCCAGAGCTCAGAGGGCATGTGTTGGGGATCTTAACCCAGCTATTTCAAAGGAGGAGTTACGGAAGCTTCAAGATGCTGATTTGATGATTCAGGATCTGAGGGAATTGAAACCGGACCAAGTAGTGGAGCAAGATGGTTTGTGGTACCATTTATGGGTAAAGAGGCAGCCACCTGGGAAGACGGTGAAGCAGTTGCTTTTACCCAAACCATACCATCATATTGTTTGTAAGTTAGCTCATTCTATTCCAATTGCAGGACACCTTGGCCGGGATAAGACAGTCTGTAGAATTACACAGCGGTTTTATTGGCCCACAGTATTCCGAGATGTAGCAGAATACTGCAGGAGATGTCCACAGTGTCAGAAAACTGCTAGAGGGAGTCAACTCAGAGTACCACTTGTTCCCTTACCAGTGATGAAGGAACTGTTCGAGAGGATAGCCATGGACATTGTGGGTCCATTACCACGTAGCAGGAGAGGTAATCAATATATTTTAGTTGTATGTGATTATGCAACGAGGTACCCGGAGGCTATTCCTTTACGTTCCATTGATGCTGGGACAGTGGCAGAACACCTCATACAATTGTTCTCTAGAGTTGGCATTCCCAGGGAGATCCTGTCTGATCAGGGTACTAACTTTATGTCGCAGTTGTTAAAGGAGTTGTACAACTTGTTGAATATCACCCAAATCCGTACTTCACCATACCATCCACAAACGGACGGCTTGGTGGAAAGATTCAACAAGACCCTTAAATCAATGTTGAGGAAGTTAGTAAGTAAGGAGGGTAAGAATTGGGATAGTTTGTTGCCATATGTGTTGTTTGCGTACCGTGAGGTACCTCAATCTACCACAGGGTTCTCGCCATTTGAATTGTTGTACGGTAGAGAAGTGAGGGGTCCATTAGATGTGCTGAGAGAAGAGTGGGAGGCGAGTAAGAAGAGTGACGAGAGTGTATTGTCCCACATCCTGCAAGTGAGAGAGAGGTTAGAAGAGATGTCAGAGTTGGTAAGTGAGAATGTGAGAGAGGCACAAAGGTGTCAGAAGTTATGGTATGATCAGAATACTAGAGAGAGAGTGTTAGAGCCTGGAGAGGAGGTATTAGTGTTGTTGCCAACTTCAAGCAACAAATTGTTGGCTAAGTGGCAGGGACCCTATCGTGTGATACGCAGGGTAGGGGAAGTAAACTATGAGTTGTCCATGCCAGACAAGAGGAGGAGGAAGGCCATATTTCATGTGAACATGTTAAAGAAATGGCACCAGGCAGAAGATACATGCTTGTGGGCGGCTAGTGTTGATTCTGAAGAAGAAGAGGACACACCTTCATGGAGAGGGGAGAGTGGTAAGTCTCCCTCTGTAGGTAGTCAGTTGACTGAGCAGCAGAAGGGACAGTTATTGGAGCTACTGACTGAGTTCAAGACAGTAATGAGTGGGAAGTGTGGGAGAACCTCCATTTGTCAGCATCGTATAAGAACCGTGGAAGGACTACCGGTACGACAGCGGCCATATCGGATGCCACACATTTACAGAGAGGCAGTTGAGAAAGAGTTAGAGATGATGTTGGAAGAGGGTGTGATTGAGCCATGTGTCAGTGAATGGGCATCTCCAATGGTGATCGTCAAAAAGAAGGATGATACCATTCGACTGTGCGTAGATTACAGGAGACTGAATGCTGGAACACAGCTGGATGCATACCCTATGCCAAGGGTCGAAGACATCTTAGATCAGCTAGGCCAAGCTAAGTATATCACCACATTGGATCTTGCGAAAGGGTATTGGCAAGTTCCTGTGGCAGAGGAGGACCGTCACAAAACAGCATTCATCACCACTAAAGGGCTATACCAATTTAAGATGATGCCATTTGGGCTCTGTGGAGCACCCGCCACATTCCAAAGAATGATGGACGAGGTTATCCGGGGAATGGACAAGTTTGCTAGCGCCTACCTGGATGATCTCATTGTGTTTAGTTATAATTGGGAGGATCATCTTACACATCTAAGAGTAATGTTGAACAGATTGGGAGAGGTGGGGCTAACAACCAAGCCCTCCAAATGTCAGTTGGCTATGGCAGAATGTACATATCTGGGGCATGTGGTTGGCAATGGAGTGGTGAAGCCAGAGGCAATTAAGTTACAAACTATAGAGCAGTTTCCTTTGCCAACCACAAAGAAGCAGGTCAGATCATTTTTGGGGCTAGCTGGCTATTATCGCCGTTTTATTCCTGACTATGCAACCATTGCTGCTCCATTGACTGAATTAATCAGGAAGTATGAGCCGGAGAGAATTAGTTGGTCAGAAGGTTGTAATAGGGCGTTTTGTGAGTTGAAGGGGAGGTTGTTGTCTTATCCTGTGTTAAGAAATGTTAATTTCTCACTTCCCTTTACTTTACAGGTAGATGCTTCTGATGTTGGGGTGGGAGCAGTTTTAAGTCAGATTGATGAGGAGGGCATGGACCACCCAGTTGCATACTTCAGCAGGAAACTATTGCCCAGGAAACAGAAATATGCTACCGTTGAAAAGGAGTGTTTGGCCATCAAACTGGGAATAGAGAAGTTTTCTGTCTACTTGATGGGGAGAGAATTTACAATCCAGACGGACCATCAGGCACTGCAGTGGCTCTCAAAGTGTCAAAATTTGAACAGCCGATTGACACGGTGGAGCATAGCTTTACAATCCTACAAGTTTAAAGTACTCCATCGAAGAGGAACAGAGAATGCTAATGCTGATGCCCTCTCACGGATCCCGGTTGCCATCAAGATAAGGGGGAAGGGGTGTGAGAGATCAGGCCAGATTCAACAGGCCCAGCAGCCATATAGGGACTGAACATTGTTATTTGTATCATGATATAACAATCTAGACTATTCTAGAACATTCTGAGAATTTTGTATAAATAGAGCTGTGTTGTACAGTATATTTGCCTTCTCTTATTTCATTTGAATGAATGATTGCTGCTGTATCCCTGGTGAAGCTGTTGAGGAGACTGCTACTGTTGGCTAGCTCGGTGTTGTTCCTATCACAATAAGCCCTAATATCAAATTTTAATTTTGGTCTGTCTGCCAGTTTGACCATGGTCGTGAGGCTAGAGGCTGAATGACACATTGTATGACCACCATTTTTGTCACTATAGCAAACTCACCAGTGGCATGCACCTTTTGGGGTTCCGATGAGTGTTTGTCCTTGTGTTTCCTTTTATCTTTAATTTGCTTGAAGTCTTCTTCATGCTATAGGAAACTTTATTGAGGCATTAATGCTCTGTATCAACACTTAGACACCAAAGTGCTCACACTAATACATTAGCGGTAGACAGTTGGTAGACACTGTACCTGCACAATAGGACCTTTTATGAACTAGTTTGACTAATAATGATTGAGTGACATACCCCTTTACGATCTATTACAACTGAACCAATAACGACTGAGGGACATGCCTCTTAATAATCTAGCTGTACTCGTATAAAGTGATCGACGTTAAATACACGCTTTTTATGGTAGCACTGTGAAAAACAAGGCATGTCATGACCACACTCCTTAAATATTGTGTATACAGTCGAACCTCTCTAATCCAACACCTACGTAATCCAGAATCCTCTCTAATCCAACCAAAATGTCATTTACCAACACTTTTGTGCAGAAAACAATCTCTGTAATCTGACACCTCTGTACTCCCATAATCGACACAAATTTTGATTCCCTAGACTTGGAAATACATTGTTTTTGACCTTTGTAATTTGACAGAGAATAAAAGCAGCATAAAAACAATCATAGAAAATTTTTTTAAGTAACCAAAGCATTTAATTGCTTGACAATAATAGAAAAAAGTTGTAATACTTGCAAATTCTCATGTTAAAAACCTTGTGTGATTCGTTTAACCTGTACACTGTTAAAATGAGGTGTTACAGGTGCACCCATCATAAAGGTGTTCATGTACACCCATGGTATTTACAACATCCTAAGGGAGTACTGTAGCACTAGGGGTGTTATTGAACACCACAAATGTCACTTTATTCCCCATAATAGCTAAGCCACTGTAAGGGTGTTTGCCTACACCTTGGTATATTGAAACCCACAATCAGATGCTTCTATTAAAAATTAGGTTATAAATACATTTTGTTAACTTCTATAAGAGTGACTTGGAAACAACTATGTGATAAGTATAAAAGTGTTGCAAAAATATAATTGTGTACTTCTAATGTGGTTTGTTGTTGTTAATCATTGCGTATAAATTGAAATCAACATGAAGGTTACTGGAATGTTATAGCAAGCCTACATTTCTTTTTAACAAAATGCCACCATGGAGAGCACTAGAACACCTTTAAAGTGTACTGTGACGCCTTTATAGCTATTCCTAGAACACCCTTAGGGAGTATTGCAACGCCTTTGTAACACCTTTTAGTTGCTCCTAGAGCACCCCTGGGGAGTACTACAACTCCCTTCAAAGGAGTTTAATTTACACAGCAGTTAGAACTCCTCTAAAGGTGATTGGATTACACCCTATTTTTAACAGTGTAATGTACTGCATGATCCAACCTAATTCTACAATGTTGGATTACAGAGGTGACTTGATAATCCAACAACCTGCTTAATCCAGCAAAATTTATGGCTCTCATTGAGTGTCAGATTAGAGAGGTTTGACTGTAGTCCAGTTGGCTGAGGCCCACTTGAGATACTCTAAAAAAGCAGTTACCCTAATACAGCAACCTTGCTCAATGACAGTCACATGTGCATATCATGACTATGACAAACAATAATACATTCAATGAAGTAGGGATCCAAGCAATAAAAAGCAATGAAACAAGATAGCAATGATGGACAACATAGCTCTGTTGGAAAATCTGCATTGAACAAAATATCATACAGTATGACAGTAGGGACCACAAAGGAATGGGCGTGGACCATGAAAAACATCACCCAAAACAGCCTCACATTTGCTGACAACAATGAAGCAGTATCGGTTAGGTAAAACTAAGCCAAACAAATCCTTCAAAATGACTCGAAATCCTTTCAACAAGTTGCTATGAAATTTTATTAAATAGAATTTTCTAGTGACCGACTGATGACTGACTGACTGACTGACTGACTAAGTAACTGATGCCTTCAGATAAGCATGACTTGACGTATATGGGCTTGATATTTTCACTGTTTAACGTTGCTTCAGCCTGAGAGATGCCTTTTGGCATACCACAGTATGTATAATGCATTCTTCATGGATTTACCATTGTCCTTCTTTGTGTCCCATTCATGTTTGCTGACAGCGAAAAGTGTCAATTTGGTGGTAGTACTTGATGGCTTCCCTTAGTAATGGAAATCATCCACATTTTTCATAGTGGCTACTTTGATTGCAGAGGTGCTTTTCAAACGGTTCTTGATTTATAATGCTGTGTAACAAGTTGAACATAGCTGACAATGAAGCATAATGGATACTTAATGGGAATGATTCACGGAAGAAAACATTTGCGAATGATCTACTATTTCCATATTCGTGAGAAAATGTTCACGATTTATTGTATAAACAGAGTTATTAGATTGTGGAATTCTCTTCCTGATTACGTTGTAGAAGCTGACAATGTTGACACTTTTAAAATCCTACCTAAGTTTAACTGGTAGCTAATCATATACTTTATACTCGTTATTGAGGTCTTGTACATTACACAATATAATAATAAAGTAATTTTAATAATTGCGCATGTGCCTACAACAGATTAGTTATGGATAGGGAATGCTCGACTATCGCTTGACTATATGGCTCGACTCTGACATGTTGCACACTACGTGTACTAGTAGCCATGCACGATCGCTGCTTCACTGGAGAAGTAAGCATTCATGATAATGAGCATGGACGATAGGCACGCCTAGCCTTGGGGGTGGTAGAGGCTAAGGCACGCCATTCTGGCACAGCGAATCACTGCATGCGTTGCATTTATATTTGTCCCATTTCTGTTGCATGAGTAGCACTGATTTTTTTCACTGTCACTGAAATTTGCATCTCTTCAAATGGTCTTGCTATACCATCATGCATTTATAGCAGTTTAGCGATTAGCAAGGCGAGTAGCTAACCGCTTATGCACTCGTTATATGAATGCTGCATCAACTGATATATTTAAAAAAGAGTTTTTAACTATAGGAAAAATTTTGCAAGAAAACATTCGCGAATGTACCATCTAAATCACGGAATTCGTGAATGTTTTCTTCCACCCATTATTATGGTACTTCACTTTTCAGACAGCTGGGGCACGTGGCGCCATTTTTTCTTTTGATGTGGTATTAGTGGGTTCACCAGTCACAATGATTTTATTTTACAGTTAACAAAGTACACAAAAAATTTTTGAATTTTCAACAAGAGTAGAGACCATAGCACATCGATAAAAGGTACTAAAACTAGCTGGAGTAGTGCATGATATTATATCACAGTAAAACAATAAGAAGTGATATATCCCTACTGTGCATGATATCCTGAGCACAGTACTTCTTATTGATTTACTGTGATTTAATATCATGCACTACTCCAGCTTTTTTCAGTACTTTTTATCGATATGCTATGGCCCCTACCAGCGTTGAAACCAGGTCGGGTCATCCGGGTCACATTTTCTCCGGGTCATCCGGGTCACATTTTCTCCGGGTCATCCGGGTCACATTTTCTCCAGGTCATCCGGGTCTGACCCGGTTTATAATTTATCCGGGTCTGACCTGGTTTATAATTTATCCGGGTCTGACCCGGATTGCATCACGTGAGAAATAAAATTGTTTGTTTGACGACGTGGAAACTTATAAATGCTATCGCGTAGCTCTTTCGTGAGCCACGCCCACTTATCGCATTACCAACATATGCTCAGCCATGCCCATTTGTTAGTAAGTGCAGTATGTAGCACGAAACTGAGGGTATCTATGGTGAGGGGTAGCTATTGTCAGTAGGTGAAGACTTTTTTTTTTGGTCTTCAACCTACAGCTAGGCTGAAGTTGCAATATTTACTCAGCATGAATTGAACGCTCACAACGTAGACTCGTTTGCTCGCTCGAGACTAGCCGAAACATGTCTCGGCTTTAATTAATCCGGGTCACATCCTGGTCAAATCCGGGTCAGCAGTAGTGACCCAGTTTCAACGCTGGCCCCTACTCTAGCTGAAAATTCAAAAATAATTTTGTGTACTTGTTTGTAATTTTTATAACTTGCCAATGTAGGGATTTTCCAACAGCAATGTTGTATTACCATCATTCATCTCTTGCTTCACTACTGTTTATCGCTTGGTCTTTACTTTATTTTATTTTAAAATAAGTTTTTTAGGGCTAAAACGAGTATTCTATATGCTAACGAAACGAGTAATCGTAAAAGGAACAAATATTCGAATATTCTAAATGTATAAATACTTAAAATTATATTTCCATAGGTTTCCATACAAAGAAAATTGCTACATTCGTGCTTATCTGTTGGTGCAACTCTTATAAGTGTCATTTTGTAAGAAAATATTTCATAGAGTTTTAAAATCTATTGCTTTTCCATTGTGATTATATGTGGATAGAATATTGAATCTGCTCCAACAGCATTCGAATACTTGATTTAGAACAAATAATAAACTATTTGAATGGTTTGTTTTAGCCCTAAATTTTATATACTAGTATAAACCCTGTATATATAACCTTCAGATATTGGACTGGTTAGAACAATTAAGTTTAAACAACTTCAACTTCCCTGCAAAGGACATCTCCATATAAAAGGACAAGCAAGCATGGTCCCCAAGTGTCCATTGTTTTGAGGGTCCACTGTAGCTTGAAAACAATGTGTTATGTTTTGTATGGTTGCAAAAGGGGATGTGATAGCTCTGGAAGGCGTATGACTTGGATTGTCAACAAGAATATTCATATGTACATTGCATTGATACCTGGGAAATGAGGTTGAACTTTGGGTACCATTTTTTCCTTGTGTTTCACAATACACAATTACATGTAGTTACACTGGCTGTTATATTGTACACATGCAAGATGCATGTGTAGTTTCAATGCACTGCTGTACAATATAGCCACTCCATAATGTGTGAGTTTGACATTTCATCCTAGTGTGTACTTTTGTGTGTAAATCATTTAGCATTACCATGTTTTGTGTATATATAGATGTTGGATCCTATGTTGAGAATTCAACTGGAGCTGAACATTCAAAAAGTCAGAACTCCCAAATTTTTGGGGAAGAAGAATCTTAGTACAGCTATACATATTTATCTTTATTGCACATTGTAGTATAGGGAATCCATTATTTGTTGTACTATTCCAACAAACTACATAGTATATCATTAATTAACCATAATAGTGCACTGTGTATATTTTAAAGGCAGTTTGGCTGCATACCAGATATGCACATAAACATGGACATGAATGTACAAATGTGATTAATATGTGGTAATGAATTAATGGTGCCAAATCTATATCTAAAATTTCCTTAAGCCAACATTTGTCTATGCCTTGATGACTGTTATCCACCCTCATACCACTTTATACTACTACATTGGTATATAGTTATTGTAATTAAGATTTGATTACTACTTCATGTATGAAGATCAGAATACACTAATAGAGTAGTCAATTATGCACCTATTTATACACTCCGTTCTTCTATACAACCAGGCACTGTAAGTAGGCACCAGCCTATTATGCTGGCATAATTTTGAGCATAATAGGTGCCTGAAAGCATCAAGCATAATGCTAGCATAATAGGCAGAATAATTGTCATACTGTAAGCAAAAATGCATGCCACAGAAAAAGCTTGACTTACAATAAAAGTTGATGCCACTGATATGGCATATCTGACACCACTGTTATTATAGTTTATAATGCAGCCAAATTCTTAATGCTCAATGAGTACTTTTTACATTTAACCAGTTGTTCATAAGCCAAAGTTTATTATTATCCATAGAAAGTAACAAAACATTGGAACCGTGGCAAAACTTTTGAGCATAATTATGAGCATAATAGGACAAATTTTTGAGTACTACAGCATAGCATAATAGGCAAAATTAAAAGCATAATAGGCTGGTGCCTAACTGTAAGTGCTTTCAAGTGATGGAATTTTAGTATATAATAACCCCCTAATCTCATTAGCTGATTGTTCTTAAGGTAACAGAAAACAAATCAATACTGAAATGTTGGCCTTCAATGACACTGTTGGGTTCTATAGTACTGATTTAGTATATGTATATATATGCTAAGTTACTAAGCATCTCCCTATTTTTTGCCTAAGTACCAAGTTTATGTACATACTTGTAGTATACATAGTAAGGCTTAAGAAAAAGAATGATACGCTCCTAGCTCTTGTCCAGGAATGGCTCCCTGCAATTTTTAAGCTGCACTTAGCTTGTAAGCTATGCGTATCCTTAATATTTAAATAATTTGTAGTACAGTTTGTGAGATACTGGCTAAAGTATACTACAGGCACCAAGTGATTATACCTATAGCAGAATTCATGTGATATTGATATCAATGTTAAAGTATGAGAAATATACATTTTGAGTGAATATCTAATAGGTTGCAAATTGGTTGTTCGGTTATGCAAAAAATAACTGATAATGAACAACTGGCCGGTTAATTGGTTTACCTGGTTAAGGTTTCACAGCTCTAGTTTCAGCCTTATTTGTATCTTGAAGTTGTAGTGGTACAGGGATACAGTGGTGGATTGAGGTGGGGGGGGGGGGGGGGGATACATGCCTCCACACCACAAAAAAATTTAATCATACAAGATCAAGATGCTCTGTAGAGCTGTCAGTTAACTACTTTAACAGACCAGCCAGTCAAATAACAGTCAACACATGACACTTTAATCTACACATCTGAGTTTAAAAACTTTCATCTGCAACTCCATCTCATAGGCACACTTGGCCAGCTAGAAATTTTGCAAACATGGTACTTTATAAGACAGTCTCATTACTCTCATACAGCTCTTGAACAGTGATGGTCACTTAGAAAAAGCATATAATATTAGATATTTGCATGTGCATAACAATCCAGGGTTTGGCAAGGGGGTGCACTAGGGTAGTAGGTATATGAAACAAGGGTCTGAGGGGCACAGCCCCCAGCAGCTAAACCTATTTCATATCACTGCTTGAAGTATCTTAGTTTACTACAGTGGTATATCCCCAGTACATGGAACAGTTAATTGTTTGTTATTTTAGTAGTTTTTCAGTAAACCCACATTCACTGATGTTTTACTGAGAGTTTAAAACTTAGTAAAATAATTATGTTCCATATACTTAAGTCTACTGACACTTTACTATCAGTATATCTACAGTAAGGCATCTTAACAAATTAGTAAACTAAGAACCTTCAAGCAGTGTATGTTTCAGGACTAAAAAAAATGATGTAGAGTAGTTTTGTGCGCAAAATATCTAAATTGTATATACTTCTTTCTAAGTGGATTACGTTGATCAAGAGTTGTATAGGGATAAGTGAACAGTCATGAGTAGTTGAGCTAGCTATGGCTATAATTATTATGGACCTAAAGAGTGGTTACACAAGACCACGTGCAGGCTATAAGTGTGCCCATGCATAGAATAGTGCTGCAGTAGATGCTAGTTATCCTCAACAACTATGGAGGATTCTCGTATGTGGGGTGACTCTTCTATTAGAGTATTTGACTAACTGCTCTATTAAAGTATCTCAATACTTGTATAATGTTTTCTTTGGGGAGGGGAGTATGTGCCCTCTGTGCACCCATTTAGATCCGCCACTGAAAATGGCTTCAGCCTCTGGGGCAGTCCCCAGATCCCCTGCTGCCAGAAATTCTATACACTGGTCAGCCCCTACTCCCCTTCACATCAACTACTTTCTCTGCACACTGTCCAGTATCTTACAACAAGTGTGATATCAGTGTTAACAAATGAAAAGAATACCCAAACCATACATTTTAAAGTGAAAATATTAGAAATTTGTTATCTAGTTATGAGAAAAAATGGCTGATAGTTGAATTTATAAAAGTAACTGGTCGGTTAAGTTTCACCGCTCTAACTGGAGGTGACACAATTGTTGGGTTTTAAATGTTTTTGTTGGTTATTCCATTAGAGCTGAAATGATGTTCTCCTGTTTATAAAATAGTGAAACCTGGTTATATTGCTTCAATTGTCTTTTTTACTAAATAATTTTTTACTATGGAAAGCAATACTTAAAAAATACAAGTCCCCAAATATAAAATGCTTGTGAGTTGTGATATCATTTTGACAGGTCCTACACTGAAGCTAAGATGACAAATAGTGACTACAGACTATGCAGAATTGATTGAATTACTTTATTTAGATAGTCATTTATGAATATTTTTCAGATTTTTCAAACTTGAGGTACTTGACCAGAATGTATTTTTATGCACAAGCATTTATATGAAAAATAAGGATTCATGGGGATAGACTGAAGTAGGGATTTAATGTCCACTAGTATTTCTGCAGGTGTAGCTAGGCGACCTCCCTTGTTTCACTACTTTTTATTGATCTGAATTAGGAATTGGGTCTAACGTTAACAGTCATCTCCAAACTGCACTGTGTGCATAAGCTATACACTGTAGCTTAAGACAAAAATTAAAGTCCAAATGCCTGTTGATGCATTAACCACAGCAGTGGTTGTGAACATGCATCTTAAACATTGGTATTAACTGCCGCTAACTGGTCTAAGACAGCTACTCAAATTGCACATGTGAAATTACAGTGCCATTATCTAATTCATCTGACAAGTCTGTACATATTGAATGCAAAATAGAATAGAAAAACTACGTGTACGTAAGTGTATTTCGCTCCGTATTCAAGTGTATGATATACCGTGAATGTACTATATTGGGGCTACTTGATGGCCATTTCGTTTTCAGTCCACACATAATTAGGTTGGGTGGGCACCCCTTCTAATATTGATAAGTACACCATAAAGAACTTGTATACCAAAAATGGTACTTTTATCCACTATGTAACAAAAATTTTGCTAAGCTACTCTACCAGAATGTCCACTAGTATATCTTCAGGTGTAGGTGCCGGTTGTCTGGATGACATCTTCCTGACAAATGATGTGTATAAGTTACTGTGCCATGGCAGTAAAAGTTAATTAAATTCAGCAGATTGTTCATGAAATCTGGCTGGTTGTGGCCCAGCACCGTATTATCAGTTGTCTCATCTTAACTTGGTACTTATAAACTACTGGACATTTTGTCCATGAAAATCCAATGACAAAAAATGTCACAACCTGTGAAAAGTAAAGTCTTCATTGGGTGGGACCAATAAAATTTTATTTTCATAGCATTTTAATTGAGCAAATTAGTGAAAAACCAATGAAAATTTACCAATGCAAGCAGTTTCACAGACTTTTCAGTGGTTATGTAATTTTTCATTGGGTTTTCACTAAAATTTCCTATGAAAATGCTATGAAAATAAAATTTCATTGGGGCCACCCAATGAAAACTTTACTTTCTACAGGTTGAACACCTTTTTTCATTGCATTTTCATCAGGGGCATAGTCAGGATTTTTTGAAGGGGGATTCCAACAGTAATATCGAGTTACCAGAAGTAGGGGTCTGGTGGCGCAGCCCCCAGCCGCTGAGAGACTTTCAATATTTTAATGAATCAAAACTCTATATTTTATGCAAAAATAGTAGCTACATTAATTATAATGCATAGCTATATAAGTGCCCCTGGGATGAAGCTTGTACTAACTAGTGAAAACAGTCAGCATAACCATAGAGACACATATAGACATCTGTAAGTGATAGTTATCCCACTGGTATAGGAATTACCATGCATGAATCCACTGATACAATTGGAACAACTTGCAATCAAAACATTTTAACTACAAAAATGCATAGCATGCATGGATTCATTCTGCATGCCCAAGTAATAAAGTACTGGCATTCTAGCTATATCTTTAAACACTGCTCACCAAAGCTATAGCCAGTGTTGGGAGTAACGCGCTACTTATGTATCGCGTTACGTAATATTATTACTTTTGTGGTAACAAAGTAATATAACGAAATACACTATAAAAATAGGTAATATAACTCAAGTTACTTTACTTACAAGTGTAACGCGTTACCTAAGTAATATAGTTACTGTAACGAATCTAATATTACGTAATATTATTACTACAAATCTCGTTAGTAATCCACTGAGTAACGTCTAGCCACAACGAAGTAATGAAGCCTACTGAATGAAGCTTATTCACCAGCTTCTTACTTATAACCAACATTTGCCATTGCCCAACAACGCAATCATGTCACGTGATAAGGTGGTAGTTTCACACGTGACAGCTTAAGGCTGTGGACACAAAGTAATATAATATGTAATATTATTACAGTTACTTTATTTTATGGGTAATATGTAACTGTAACTAAATAGTTCAGTTGCAAGTAATATGTAATATGTAACTAGTTACTTTTACAAAGTAACTTGCCCAACACTGGCTATAGCAGTATGAGGTCATACTCAGTTTTGCATTTATTAAATGTTAGAATGTCTGAAAAACTCCGCTAATGAAGTTCCTTAACATAATGTATATTTACATGCATGTTCTATTAGAGTATACACGTGACTGCTCTATTAGAGTATATACCTGACTGCTCTATTAGAGTATATCGATCTTATTATAAGCTTTCAAGCTCGCTTTCAAGAGGGGCTGGGCTCATATTACCCCTGTAAATCCTTCCCTGAGAGAATGGTTGTGCTGTGTCATACACTGTTACTCACTCATTTTGTTCTGCCACACTAAATGGTGTGTGAGGGTCTTGCTGTAAACTCAGAAGTCCAAATTTTACAGGGGGTTCCAGGACTCCTGGGAACCCCCCTCCCTATGCCCTGATGATTCATGGACAAAGTCTCCAGTAGCTATAGCTAGTGTATAAGAGGTGATTATCTGCTTAGAGAATTTACCCAACCACCTAGCTACACCTTAGCCTGTTTGTGCCCTTCAGTTCGGGCTTTCCCTTGGGTAGGGCCCGCAACGCGAAAAATCGATATCCTCCAATCAACTACCTAACTATTGTCATGTGTTAGGCTAAGTGTAACTTCAATAACACCAGCGTGGCAGTCAAGTTTGTCACTTTCTTCTGGTAGAAAACGATACAAATGTCTTAAAGTCACGTTATTTTTCGTTGCAGCGGTTCGTAGGGTTCTTCGTATGCCACGATATTCACTCTCAACATTTTTCAAGTAGTCTATCATCAACTCAAAGTATTGGTGGTTTGATTGTATTGGTCAGTTTCCGGTGGCAGCACGATATGTGCAGCTTTTTGGCGACAGACAAAATGTTTCTTGCTCTGGAGCACAGGACAAGCAGAGCAGCAACTGCGCCGTGGGTCAGCAATGACCAGTACTAGGTAAAGTACCTGCATGCGGAGTATGGTTATAATTGAAACTTGTTAGCCATCTGGCTGAGCCATCTATATGCAGAAATTCGGCCAAAACGACGCGATTTTTGCAAATAAATACCAGAATGGTTGATACATCAGTGAGACAGTCTTCAACAGCAAGGATGTGAAGTTTATAAACACCTAACAATACGGCTACCTCGTCCAGTAAACGCATAGAGCAATCCATTGCATGAAATAAGCACTTAGCTACGTGATCGAAATTCAAATCGCGGAAAATACAACCATAATCTATTCCAATGACCTTAAAATCACTTGGAATCAAGTGGCAATCAGTTTGTGTGCATTAGGTTCAGCATCTCGATTAACCCAGCAGTCTGAGACTCTCCCTATTATGCCATCACAGCATAAAATACACCTGCACTAGCCCAGACCACGCCCGAGTGAACAATTAACACAGATATTTACGAAAGGAGTACACTGCATGATTCCTATTCAGAAATGAAAGCGACTTCATGGGTATATTTCCGCGATTTGAATTTCGATCATGTGAGTGCCTATTTCATGCATTAGATTGCTTTATGTGTTTACTGAGCGAGATGGCCGTATTGTTAGGTGTTTATAAGCTTCGTATCCTTGCTGTTGAAGACTGTCTCACTGATGTATCAACCATTCTGATATTTGTTTGAAAAAATCGCGTCGTTTTGGCCGAATTTCTGCATATAGATGGCTCAGCCAGATGGCTAACAAGCTTCAATTACAACCATACTCCGCATGCAGGTACTTTACCTAGTACTGGTCATTGCTGACCCACGGCGCAGTTGCTGCTCTGCTTGTCCTGTTCTCCAGAGCAATAAACATTTGGTCTGTCGCCAAAAAGCTGCACATATCGTACTGCCACCGGAAACTGACCGATACAATCAAACCACCAATACTTTGAGTTGATGGTAGACTATACTTGAACAATGTTGAGAGTGAATATGATTATGATTATGATTACTGAAAACACAGTTACAAACTGATATGTTCAGGAAAGGAAAAACATTACAAATCACATAGATAAGAGTCAGTTATAATTTATCTAAAAATACTTGTAGAGATTGGGATTCTATTGTGTCAGTTGGTAAATTGTTCCAATCGCGGATAGATTTGGGGTAATAGCTGAATTTATAATGATCTGTTCTAGCAAACAGAATCTCAAAATGGAAGGGGTGGTGGTGGCGGTTGGGATATGTGGTGTTAGTGAAATAATTTGGGACTGTTAAGACTGATGAGGAGTAAACAATGTTGTAGAAGACTTTTAATCTAGTCACATATCGTCGGTGTTGAAGTGATGGCCATTGTAGATCTGCTAACATAGATGTAACACTACTGTTATATCGGTAGTCTGACTTGACCCAACGAGCAGCACGTCGTTGTACCATTTCTATACTTTGTATCTCCTTCTGCAAGTAGGGGTCCCATACTGCCGATCCATACTCCAACAGTGGTCTCACTATACTGGTGTAGGCTAAACATTTAGTTTTTGCAGAACATCTATAAAGGTTACGTTTAACGAAGTTTAGCATCCTTGTTGCTTTAGAGATAACTTGATTGATATGAGGTGTAAATGACATTTTTGAGTCTAAGAGAATTCCTAAATAAGGGCGTTGGGTAACTCGCTGCAAAAAGTAATTTCTGATAGTATAGTTGAAAGTAGAGAAGGATGTTAGTCTACTACAGGTAAGTACCACACACTTGGAAGTGTTTAATTCCATTAACCAAGTTTCAGTCCACTTTAATATAATGTTGAGGTCATGTTGTAATAATAATTGATCTTGCTGACTATTGATAGTTCGATATAATATGCAATCATCTGCAAAAAGTTTCAAATGGGATGAGATGCCACACTTGATGTCATTAATGTAGAGCAAAAACATCAATGGGCCAAGAACAGTTCCTTGGGGAACACCTGACTGAACTTGCACAAAATTTGAATCATGTCCATTCACAACAACACGCTGTGTTCGCTGAGTCAGCCAAATCTTTATCCAGTCATAAGTTGTACCTTGAATCCCATAGTGAGAAAGCTTGTTTAAGAGTCTACAATGCGGAACTGTATCAAATGCTTTCCTAAAGTCAATGAAAATCATATCTACTTGGGAAGTATTATCCATGGCCAATTGTACATCTTCAACAACAGATATGAGCTGAGCCTCACATGAATGACCTGCTCTAAAACCAAATTGCTCGTCAATTAATATGTTGTTGGTGTTGAGGTGCTCTGCGATGTGGTGATACATAATATGTTCTAATATCTAGCAACAAACTGAAATTAGTGAAATTGGCCGGTAATTGTTGGTGTTGCTTCTATCCCCCTTTTTAAACACAGGTGTTATGTTGGCTTTTAGCCAATCATTTGGTATATGTCTAGATGTTAGGGACTGGATAAAGATAACAGTTAGAATTGGAGCAATCTCTTTTGCACAAAATTTTAGAATCCTGGTAGGGATGTTGTCAGGACCAGATGCCTTACTTGGATCTAGAGTTTCGAGGAGGTTTTGTACACCATCACATGAAACTGCAATATCTGGAATTATAGGATGTGGAGTGCTGTCGCAGTTTGGTATGTCAGTGGTATTCTCTTGAGTAAATACAGACTGAAATTTGTTGTTTAGAACAGTAGCTTTTTCTTCAGAGCTGTTGATAGTATTACCATTTTCATTTAAAGGAGGTATACCATGTTGGTCTTTACGAATATTCTTTATGTATTTCCAGAAATTCTTGTGATTTGTCTTTTCATTTTCGTTGAATAGGTTAGTTTGATATTTGGTGTGAGCATTTCGAATACAGTTTGTGATTTTATTTCTTAGAATACGGTAGTCATTCCAAGCCTTTTCAGTTTGAAGAGATTTAGCTTTGCGATATAAACGAGTTCGACGGTTCATTAATCTTTTTATAGAAGGGGTAATCCATGGAAGGTTGTTTCTAGATTGTGGTGGTTTTTGAGGGATATGTGAAGTAATTGCATTGTTTATAGCTTGTTTAAAGTTGTTCCAATTACTTTCAACATCGTTGGAGTAGGGATTGCTTGTAAGAAATTGCAGCTGGAAGTCTAATATATCTGATTTAACACCCTCCATATTTCCTTTGTGGTACAGATAGATGGGATGGTCTATTTTATCAGACAGAGGTTTATTTGGTAATTCAAAGCAATAGAGAATTGCATCATGGTCAGAAATTCCTGGAGTTATTTCTACATTTGATATGAGACTGGGATGAGAACACAATATCAAGTCCAGTATATTGTTACCTCGAGTAGGTACACTAATAAGTTGTTCTAGACCATGATCATTGATAGTATCTACAAAAAGTTTGTTAGTGTCAGTGCCATATGTTGGGCTGGGATTGATGTGGGCATAGCCATCCTGCCATGAGATGTCTGGGAAATTGAAATCACCACCAACTAGCAAACATGGAGAGTTTTCAGGATCTTCAGTGTGCAGTTGTGATAAACAATTCTAATATCGTGGTATACGAAGAACCCTACGAACTGCTGCAACGAAAAATCACCTGATTTTAAGACATTTGTATCGTTTTCTACCAGAAGAAAGTGGCAAACTTGGCTGCCACGCTGGTGTTATTCAAGTTACACTTAGCCTAACACATGACAATCGTTAGGTAGTTGATAGTCTCGCGTGGCCAGACCTTTTCCGCGCAGCCGCTTATCGATTTGAAATTCGGAGTGTCTATGTCCACCGGTGTACCGGTTATTCTTAGAGCCACGTACATCTTATTTCCACCGGTGCCTCATATAATCATCTGCTGATGGGCCTGCGCCTGTCACGTGATTAAACTATGCTGGTCGCAGACTCACCACGTGTCGATTTTCACGTATCATGGCGCCCAATTTGACACTTTTCAGCAGTGCTCCGCACGTGTCATGGTGGTTGGCGCCCAATCGGACACTTTTCAGAGCTGTACTGAGAACTTGTAGTGGAAGTTGGCACCCAATTCGACACTTTTGAACAGTTTCATACGGCATTGGACGATTTAAAGCGAAATGGTTACCATCGCACTTTTGCTATGAACTGCAAGACAAAGATAACTGTATCTTATGACAGGTAAGCACTACATTAATTCGCACACAATGCTGTCATTTATGTAATCATTACTGCAGTCTTTATAAAAAGTTGTGCGTACGTCATTGTCACCTTGAGCATACTCATCAAGTGGGTGACTGTGGGTCCTGCAATATTTGCACATTATCCAGTCATGATCAATAGAAGGTTGACCGCGTCGTGCTTTATTATTTTAATTATTTATTTTTTTACAAGAAACAACAAATTAAACGTACAAAAAAAGGAGGGAAAAATGCAATAAAAGTTACTGCTTAATTAATGGGAGTCTTGACTCTACTTGAATGAGGTCAATTGGTGTCGATCCTAAAGAGTGGCCAAAGGAGCCCTTTGAGGATCTAGAACCCCTCAGACATCTAATTGCTGACCTCAGAAGTGAAAAAGACAAGCAGCACCGGATCCACCACATTACAGCAGCATAATTTGAATCCCATTTATCTGATAGCAAGGAAGCAAGGCGTTTGTAAAACATGGTTGCTTCGTTAGCCATTCCTCCTGTGGCTGAAAAGATTAAAGGAGTAAAGGAACTCTGTTCAACTTCATGTATGCCATTGCGAACTTCGTATGAACGCTTCTTACACAATTCATGTTTTCTGTAAATGGCACTGGCACTGGTGGTACGATTACTAGGAGCATGTGGGTTAATTAAAGACTTTAACATCAATGTAAGTTTAACATCAATGTCGTGCTTTATTAGCATCTCGGCCGTGCGCCTCATTTTTTATTTTTCATATAGTACTCACGGCTATGCTTTAACATAATAATAATAATAATAATAATAATAATAATATAGATTTAATGTACATACCTCCATAAGTGGAGTATAATCGTACATATCTGAATCACAATTATGATTGTGTGTAAATGTATATTAACATTATTTGTTGTCAGTTAATTACAAGTGTGGGCATGTGTGTGTGTGCAAGTTGGCTTGAAAATTTTCCACTGAGTTTTGATTGATAACATCTCCTGGCAAAGTATTCCAAAGTTTAATCGATGATGGCATATATGAATATTTGTATGTGTACACTAACATATACGTAGTGGTTCTCATACTGTCAATGTTACTGGCTAATCTAGTGTGGAGGATTGGGTCTTGTCATAAGCCTATGAATGGAGATGAGACAAAGGTTAATAATCAGAGGAGCAGGCCAAAGAATTAAGGAGGGGGACACACACAACATTGTCAATGAAGTTATGCAGTTATATAATTTAAATGGGTCTAGCAGGGGCATATATACCTTCTGGAAAATTCCTAAATTTAGAAGCTCTGATATGTTGTTTTCAATGACTGTGTTGTTGTAGGTACATATAGAATAGGCAGGTTATATAGAGGCGGCACCGGTTACACTGTTTTGCCGGCTATTTTGCCGGCAGCGGAGGGTATAATACTTAGAATGTTACGTGCATTAAAAAAAAAACTTGTACAAAAAACCTAAGAAAGCGAAAAAAAAAGTTGTCATAGTGAGGGTTCAAACCCGGGCATCCGTACTCATATAAAGCAATGTTTGTAATGATTATACCACCGGTGCTGCAGCTCCTCATATCCTTTAGTTTCTACCTTATAAACATCCGACTGAAGTGACTTCTATATATAACTAGAGATTTCCAACCTACCGATTTTTCACATATATGTTTGCTAATCAAATTACACCCCTTCAACAAGTGTTTCACGAGTTGCTGTTCTAGTATGTAGTATATAGCCAATCAGGTATGTTCAACAGCCAACTTTGGAAGGTTTTGATAAACCTGCTTTTTGCCAGTTTTGGCAACATTCGGTATCATATTTTTGCCAATTGTGGAAAAATTAGGCTATCCCAGATGTTGGTAAATTTAGCATTGTCCATATTTTGCCAAATGTAGATCCAACATGTTGCCATTTTTGTCAATCTATTGGGTTCCATATTTTGCAGCTTTTGGGTTATTGCCAAAGTTGGAACACCGTTAAAAGCAAAGTCTGGCAATGTAAAGAATTTTATTTTGCCATTGTTGGCAATTTATGAAATGCAACTTCAAAGTTGTTACAACAAAATTAATGTAAAAGTTACCAAGCTTCCAAAACTGGCTGTTTTAAGCCCAAATTTGGCAGGACCTTTTTTTGTCAAATTTGGCAGTAATTCGTAATTCGTATCCCCATTATTGCCAACATTGGCATTATGTGGGATCTGAATTATTGCAAAAAAATAGAGCAACGTATTTTCCTTGGCAAGCTAAGGAGAGTATACACAGCTTTGTCATGAACCAGTAAGTGCTTCAATTTCTCTCACAAGCATCTTAACAGTTGTTCCAAAATTGGAAGATATCGGGTTTTACTTATATAGTGGTGTGTGTAACCATTGATTGTGGGTTTGAGTTCCATTTTTGGCAAGAAATAAGATGTTTATAATTATCGTTTTTATTGCCAAATTTGGCATGCCTACTTCATGCTAATAATGGAATCTTGGAAATTCTAACTTGCCAATTTGGAAAATCAAACTTTCCAATATTGGAAAGTATAAACTTACCAATTTTGGAAAGTATAAACTTACCAACATTGGATATTACGAAACTTGCCAATTTTGGTAATTACAGAACTTGCCCATTTTGGAAATTTTATAAACTTACCAAGTTTGGACTTATAATCTTGCCAATTTCGGTAGCTATAAAAGCTTCCAGTTAAATTCAATCCCACAATTAAAAGTTACTTTTGCAACTATAAAACAACATGGAATTTATGCCACTTTTGGAAATAACGTAAAGCTGCTAGTGATACGTTTTTAAAGCAGCTCTAAAAGTTGCCAGTTTTGGCAGCTTTTGAAGTTGCCAGTTTTGAAGTTGCCAGTTTTGGCAGCTTTTGAAGTTGCCAGTTTTGGCAGCTTTTGAAGTTGCCAGTTTTGGCAGCTTTGAAAGTTGCCAGTTTTGGCAGCTTTGAAAGTTGCCAAAAATGGCAAAAAATAGGTTTTTCAAAACCTGCCAAAAATGGTTCAGGAACATACCTCAGCCAATGCTTCGTACCGAGGGGTCCGTCACAACCCTAGAATCCTGTACGAGATTCTGAATCCCACGAAATTCCAGGC
This sequence comes from Dysidea avara, assembly GCF_963678975.1. Taxonomy (NCBI): domain Eukaryota; kingdom Metazoa; phylum Porifera; class Demospongiae; order Dictyoceratida; family Dysideidae; genus Dysidea; species Dysidea avara. Next base: position 15,834,247 of record NC_089282.1, on the reverse strand, counting down.
AAGATTCCGGATTCCAACCCAAGATTCCAGATTCCAAGCAAAATTCCGGATTCCAGATATCCAGTTACAGCTAGCTACGGAACTAGCTGTGAAAAGCTCAATAATACTCTAGAAAGCGAGATAAAAGGTTTTCTGAGTGTAAGGATGATCCAGAAAGCTGCTTTTTATCTTGTAACAAGCAAGTAACTATAGATCAATGTTTACAAACTTTGTATACAATCAACTCAATTCAAAACAGATTATTAAAATTCAATAATCATAATATAAGCACAATGACAATTAGCTACCTCGACAATTACAAATACATGATGTTTCATACAATAATGTAAACACGTAGCTATAAATGTTAGCTACCTATAGATTCCACTCCTTAAATTTGCTGCATTCAACACAGTACCACAATTTTATATCATAACAGTAGTCCACACAAGCAGCATGAAACCATTTATTACATCTATCGCAGCATACCATCTTGCAACCATCATCTGGCATTTGACATATGCAGTGAACTTCAACTACTTCAGTGCTTAAAATCCTAGACTTACGCTTGCGACGCCGTGCGGAGGGGAATTCTTTTATCTGGCAAGTTTCTAGAATCTCCTGTAGATGTGGTCGCAAATGTAGATGTGAATGCTTGGTATTATAATTCTTCAAGATCAAAACTTTGTGACCTGGAGGAAATTCAAACGAGGACCCAGAACTAGTAGATAAGAACTTGCTGTGCATGTTAGGATCATTTGAAAATTGTTTCTCTACAAATGTTTCCATTGTTTTAACAGAATCTGCATGCATCCATGTAATGGAAACCCTATAAAGCAACTCTTACAACACAAGGATCTTGGTATCATTTTCTCTTACAATCTCAATTGGACAGACCACTATAAAACTATCACTACTAAAGCATATCAGATTCTAGGCTTGATCAGACGTACATTTAGGGTCAATTGTATAGAAGCTAAAAAGCAACTCTACATTTCCTTGGTTAGATCACAAATAATGTACTGCTCACAAATATGGAGACCTCAACTAATAAGAGATATAACTACCTTGGAACGTGTGCAGCATAGAGCTACTAAATTCAAACTTAATGACTACATCTCACCTTATAAATCAAGGCTACAACAACTAAATTTATTACCGTTAATGTACATATATGAACCGACTGATTTAATGTCTCTGATCAAATCCTTGAATACACCAACAGACAACTTTGACATCAAAAATTTTATCTTTTAACACCAACAACACTAGATCTGGAAGTCACTTAAAACTACGCCATCCTAGGACATTATCCACCTCTCATCATCATTTCTATTTCAATCGAATTTTAAGACTTTGGAATCATCTACCTGTTATAAACTTATCTTTACCACCTCATGTCATCAAACAAAAGCTAACAAAACATCTATGGGACCATTTTACAGTTAACTTTAACTCTGATCGATCCTGTTCATTTCATTACTTATGTCCATGCCACCGATGCTCAAGACAACCAATCTCCACCAATTTTCTCCCTCTTTAATGACACTGAACTGCAAATTAGTAATAAATACATAGTTACTCTACATAGTTAAGTAATAAGTAATTGTAATGTAGTTAATTATAATTAATGTATAGCTTACATTTCTGGCTGTGGGCACAGGTTGCCCACAGACCTTTGATGCAGGTTCTCCTGCTTCAAAATGCATTATAAATAAATAAATAAATAAATGTAAGCAATAGATTCTTCCGTGTCAAATCCTGATGCAAGAAAACATTTGTGTACATATCCTGGTAACCTTTCTTTCATCAATGATAACAACTCTGGTGAAGAAACATCCGGCGAGGCAAAATTCGAGGCAAAATCAGAATCACTACGAACAAAAACTAAATAAAAAAGCCATCACAAATAAAATTTTAAAATGCATACCATCACTGCATGGCCACTGAGCTGGCGAAGGGCGAGGCTCTGGGTTACCTATCGCACTATTGCTCATTGCTCACTAGGCTACTGGTATCTCGAGTTAGACACATCAACCACGTCGCCTCGCACGTCGCGGACCACGTTCTATCTCTCTTGAATCCGTAAAAAGTCAGCTCAAACACTTTGAAGTAACGTTCAAAGTTATAGGTTCAAAGAACAACTCAGGCAGAACAGGCCCAGATACAGAACGTAGGCGCGCGCTATTAAATTATCCGGAAGTCTCCTGAAATAAACGGATTTCTATCGAGCCAAAGATTCCAGATTCCAAGGCAAGATTCCTGATTCCGTGTGGGATTCCGAGGGATTCCAAACGAGTTGTACAGGATTCCAGCTCGTGACGGACCCCTCGCTTCGTACTTCGTAGTGCACTTTACCGAATTGAATTTCATCCAGTATTTATTGAAATACGCGAAATCAAAGTTTGAGAAATAAAATTCCCCATGTGAGCCCATACAAAAATTCTGTACGACATGATGTATGGGAAAACACGGAATTTTAAGGCACCATTTGTAGTCAAATGTTATTGAGTTTTCTGCGAGTTTCTGTGACCTGTAAGGCTGAAAGAAGTGATCCTAGGCAAAGTAGATACGCTGATTCTGATTTTGGCATCGGTTTTCTGATGAAAAAATGTTTTGTGGTGGTCAACGACGAAAATTTGTCTTGTGAAAGGGTACAGCACCGACTAGGAGACTTCAGAATTCTGCGTTACAACCATCCTTGCGTTCAAGACATCCATCCACATCAATCCAAGTATAGTTTGAAAGTGAGCAGTTTGTTGTGTTGCGCGGAATTGCTTTATAGCATACAAGGTGATGCATAACTTTTGAAAAAGCAGTGTTTGGCAATTGATACCAACCTTGTAAGGCTTCACAACTACCTGTTGTGGTGTTCTGATATGCACACTACTGTTATTGGCCATTTTGTTGTAGCTGCATGACTGTAATTCTAGTCAGAGACAGTTTATTGATTCTCTTTGTTGTACAATGATGTCATCATATTATATATAATAATTACTATATCTTCTGTACTTTTGGTGTGGCAAATAAAGTGAAGTAGTATCAAAAAATTGCTGTCTTACAATAATATTGAAGAGTAGTGGTCATATATGTCAGAATCCAATTGTTATATTTTGCAAAGTAATTGTTAATTGTGCCCTGTAATGTCAAAGGTCACTCTGTAATACAATGTCACTAGTTAATCATCTGTAAATATGTGTGGGGTACACCTGTATGTAATTTGATTTACAGAACTCATGCTATTCTTAGCAAATTACTGACTCAAACATAAAATATTACAAGTGGTCATTCTACAAAGAGTGGTCACTCTTGAGAGGTCTTACCTAGCTCATGCATTTTACTACATTAAGTGGTTTATGTGGTGAAAATTTCATGTCATTAGGAGATTCATATTCAAATTTATGGCACTTTGAATATTGTGCTTGGTGCCATGCTAATGTACAGAAAAGTCCTAAAAATGTCGTACACAAAATTTACCACTCTGCTGACTTCTTTTGCATGTATCTTTTGGCAGGAGCCACCAATCGAGGTGCGGTTTGCACTAAAATGATTCTAATAGATAGCGCAATATTTTCCACACCAAAGAATTTAAGGAATGTAAAATTTTTAATTTGGTTGGAAATCTCTAATATAACAAGAGTGAAGATAAAACCAAAGCTGAACCCTAGCCTACCCCTAACGCTAAGGAACTACTTTTCGCATCCCCTAAAGTTGAATGCTCAGGGCAACCTACTAGACGCGTGCCCTAAAGTTGAATGCTCGGGGAAACCTACTAGATGCGTGCCCTAAAGTCGAATGCTCGGGGCATATTGGACGCGTACCAACTCTAGCTCGCCTAGACACAACTGGTTTGTTTGATAGTCCAGCAAATGATGGACTTGTGCCGGTGAAATAGCCGTTCACGTTCATAACCGGTGCCGGTGTCACAGTGATATATGTTTCCCCAGGTAACGTGTTTCCCGCACACATATCCCTAGGGATCCGTGTTTCCCCACACACATATCACTAGGGATCCGTGTTTCCCACCAAAAGCTGTCAGTGATATGTGATTCCCGTAGCGATTTTTTAAATATTTCACCGCACACACACATCCCTAGGGATTTGTGTTTCCCCACACATATATCACTAGGGATCCGTGTTTCCCACTAAGATATAACCATCGTGCAGTAACTCCAAGGTCCTATGGCTAGTTGCAAACAGTACACGATCCAACCATTTAGTAGATATATTGCTATCTAGCTAATAGACACCCACGCATATTGCATGTATATAGCTATAGTTAGCTAACTAGCTATATAGCTACTATATAAGCTAATACAACAATTATACTAGCTAGCTATACTAATAATCAGAACTATAGTCATTTAGAATAAACTTTGTTGCTCTTCTCTGGACCTGCTCAATAAGTGTGATGTCCTTGACAGGGGCGGATCTAGGATTTATAAAAGGGGGGGCTAACTCAAGGTACTAATCTCTTGGGTAGAGGTGTGAAAGCATGCTGGAACTAGGGGGTCTGGGGGCATGGCCACCCCCCCCCAGGAAATTTTGAAAAATAGATACTAAAATACTGCAATTTCCCACATAAAATTCATAATATTTTCTGCCTGTAGATTATATATACTGCCTTTAGATTATAGGTATGGCTCTCTGAAGCATTTTGCTAATGGAAAAGTTTGGGTAGGTACAGACAACCAAGTACATGATGCACCCCTCTCACAATTGCACAACACTGAATAGGTACATGTTAGAATAATAATGTTGAAAGTGGAAAATTTTGAAATTTGAACAATACAAGATTGAATCTGAGAGCATTTTCAATGGAAATTGTGTACCTGAATTAAGTATTGCCATACATATTAACTACACAAGTGGATGAATGAAGCCCTTTAAACAGACCAATGCACTTCATTGTATGTATAGGTGCAGGCAGATTTGGAAAAAATTCATAACAGAACCAACTAGCTACATGTTTCCAGTGAATGTTCTATTAGAGTAGTTAGCTGACTGCTCTATTAGAGTATCTCGATCTTGTACACCTCCAATGCTGATCCAGGTCCTTGTTGCATGAACTTTAGCATAGATCCACTGATAATACCTTGGAAAGATGTTTATAAGGTGCATGGTTTTATGAGTATTTGTATTATTAGTGATCATATAATTATGCTAAGACAACATTTCATCATTATAATTCTCAGCATCATATTGATCAAGTAAACCCTAAATATGAAGGGGGGGCAGCCCCCAAAGCTCCCCCCCTGGATCCGCCCCTGCTTGGTATGGTTAGGTTTCCAACAGTATATAACTTGCAATCTCACTAAGGAAATATACAAAGTTCTCTTGGCTGTCACTGTTTGATGCTTGCTAAAGCTGCGATGGAGCAGTCCTAGTATTCTGTAGGTCTTAGAGATTATGTTTTTGTAGTGTTGATCCCAAGATAGGTCTGATGATATTATAATACCGAGATTTTTATGTGAACTATTTGTTAAAATTTGTGTGTCAGCTATTTTGTAATTAGTGATGACTTTTGCATTAATATATATGTGGACACTCTTTTTTGGATTAAAGAACATATTATATCTTGTACTCCACAAAGTTGCTGAGTCTAAATCATTTTGAAACAGTGAAATATCTCCAGGACTACAAACAGTATTATAAATCTTGGTGTCGTCAATGAATAGTAAAGTTTTACTGATGGTAGCACAAGATGGTAAATCATTCATGTAAATAATGAAGAGTAGGGGTCCCAAAATACTCCCTTGGGGAACCCCAGATAGAACCGGCAAGGGGGTAGATAATGACTGACTGCATGCCAAAGCTGTAGCTACATTGATTAGTTATACATAGCTGCAATCACATGATTTACTCTATATAGCTAGAGATAGTATTTTATTGTATACATGTACTTCTACTGTTTTATTAAACTGATGCTATAGCTACATAGCCAAATCACAGCACAGTTTAGCAGTTATAGTTGAATGCCAGTGAATGGCTTGATTTCCTCCATCAACATGTATAATTATAGTATTAGTTGTATAGGTATGGCTAGCTATGATTATTAAAAGTGCATGCGCACCTATGCTAACACTACGTACGTTGCACATGACTTTATAAAGGGGAAACATATTACCCGGGGAAACACATATCACTGTGACTTGTAGGTCGCTAGCGAGTTAGTGATATGTGTGCGGGGAAATATGGATCCCTAGAGATATATGTGAGGGAAACACGTTACCCGGGGAAACATATATCACTGTGACACCGGTACTATATCCACTTTGTATAGAGTGAGCCACCAATGTTCGACCACCATCGGTTCGGACGCGATTTTTCTTTAAACCCGCAAAGAAAATTTCTGCTCTTGCTAAGCCTTTGGAGAGGTCTAGGCCATAAACTCTTGCATGCAAAATTTCAGACCTGTAGCTTTCTTTGTCTGGCTGCAGGAGTTGCAAAGGTGACCTGTCCGAATGTTCTCAATTCTCGGACAAAAATATGTATTATCGGTCGAGTGGCACTGCTCGTAATGCTTGAAGCTGATCAAGTCTTTCTGTGCTTGATATGAAAGAGCAACTCTTATACTCTCCAAATATATGCAGATATTTGGCTTAGTCCTTATTGACTGTGAATTACAAAGCTCCAAAGTCACCTCTGTCGAGCAATCTTAAATTCGGCCACATGTGAAGCTCGTACAAATCAAATAGTTACCTATATTGAATTCAAAGCTATTTTTATAACATTGAGAGAATCAGCTACCGTTCAATAGTAAATAGATACATGCACGATGACTGCACCTTGATTTTTCCCAAATAGCTACATTGCATTTAGGTTTCTCTGACAATAGCAGCCTAGCTACTGCACCCAGCACACATATACACAAACCAAATCCACTTAAATGGAGTTTTGACTAACCCCCATCTTAATAATGTCAAAAATTTCTCTCCAAAATGTCAGGGACATTAGCCAGATCGAAACACTCTAATAGAACAGTCACCTATTATACAATTGGAGCAGCAAGAAAATCTGAGGGCCACGCTGAGGCATGTTCACTTCAATAAGACTATTAATATTTGAATTTCATTGATTACAGCGTTTAAATACTGATTACACGTGATAATACATTGGCTGATCATTATATTAGAGTAAGTGACTGCTCTATTAGAGTATTTCGATCTGGCTAATATCCTGGACATTTTAAAGAGACAATTTTAAGACTTGGAGATAGTAAAACCTTGTTTAAGTGGATTTGGATTGTGCATATGTGTGCTGGGTGCATAGCTAGGTTGCTACTGTCAGACAAGCCTAAATGCAATCACTACAAAAACGGATCTGATTTACATATGTTTTCTTGCTTCAGTAAAGGTATGGAAAGATGATCTTTCTAGCCTACCAACTTTCCTTATATTTAAATGTCAATGTAAATATAAGTAAAGCTGTAAAACTTTGTAATAATGGAATACCATTATATAAGGCTTAGTTGCATAAAAGTGGTGATCATCATTAATGGAACTGACCAAAATAATATTGTAATAAGGTTCCATTCTGCTTTTACTGCTCTATTAGAAAATGACTCTTTGTTCTATTAGAAATCCTGTGCCAAAAATATCCCAGCTGTAAAAAAAAGGCGAAGCCAAGAATGCACAAGTACATGTTCATGGAGTAACTACAACCAAAAGACATGATATCAAAATCTGGCCAAGAAAGCATTTACAGTATAGGCACTTTTATGCATTCGTTTTCTATATGCTTCACATTATCACATCCAGCTAGCTGTACATGTGTGCTTGCAATATATACAGTACTACTGAGACGATAAAAGATGATTACACTGCATTGTTACCAAAATGAATTTAACTAAAAATTTACAATTGGTTTCTACTTGGCCATTTTTTATTTTAATATAAAGTGCAAAAAGATGGCCAAGTAGAAACCAATTGTAAATTTTTAGTTAAATCCATTTTGGTAACAATGCAGTGTAATCATCTATTATCGTCTCAGTAGTATTGTTTATATTGCAAGCACACATGTACAGCTAGCTGGATGTAATAATGTGAAGCATATAGAAAACGAATGCATAAAAGTGCCTATAGTGTAAATGCTTTCTTGGCCAGATTTTGATATCATGTCTTTTGGTTGTAGTTACTCCATGAACATGTACTTGTACATTCTTGGCCTCGCCTTTTTTTACAGCTGGGCTGTTTTTGGCACAGGATATCACTACTTTTTGTTGAATAGAGAATATACAGTTAGGTATTATATTACATAGGAGACACTGTATGCATGCATGCATAATAACAGCTTCAGCAACAGATTAGCTAGCTAAATTAGTAGCAAAAGCTTCCAAGTTCAGTGTTTAGAAGCGCTACTAAAAGTGACTTGCTAAGAGAAAATTCATTCAAACTGTGAAAATGTTCAAATTCCCGCAAGGACTCACATGATATCTCGCGTGATGTTTCACGTAAAGAAGAACCGGCAAAGTCGAGGCTACTGTTCTTGCTGAAGCAGTGGGTTGGTGATATAATTAGTCTAGTCGAAATCCTTGCGTGACAAGTGGAGTCACATCAGCTGCGAGTTGTTGCTGAATGTATACCTCGGAATGGGCATGTCGCCTGACGGCACTGAATACATCGCACTATTCTCCCAGCGAATTGCCGGGTAAGTTCGTGTATAGCTAAGTCATTGTAAACGGCTATCCCATCCAAAAACAGCTTATAGCTATAAAAAAAGTGCGCGTCCAAGTAAAGCAGAGTTAACTGCGACAAAAAGTAATGATATCATAATGCGGCCATGTGCGAGGTGTGCAAGTTGTAAAATTAATATTAGCTAATCAGATAATACAATGTTATTGTTAAAGTGTTAATGAGAACTATGTGATGCTGCTAGTTTTTAAGTGTGTGAGCATCTTCATAAATGCCACATAAATTTAATTCTCAATAAAGCAATGTGTATAGATTCTCTGATAGTAATAAATAGTTTGAGTTTGGCCACCTTTCCTTTGTTTGTAGCATTGCTGTATACAGGAAAGGCGGCCAAACTCAAACTATTTATTACTATCAGAGAATCTATACACATTGCTTTATTGAGAATTAAATTTATGTGGCATTTATGAAGATGCTCACACACTTAAAAACTAGCAGCATCACATAGTTCTCATTAACACTTTAACAATAACATTGTATTATCTGATTAGCTAATATTAATTTTACAACTTGCACACCTTGCACATGGCCGCATTATGATATCATTACTTTTTGTCGCAGTTAACTCTGCTTTACTTGGACGCACACCTTTTTTACAGCTATAAGCTGTTTTTGGATGGGATTTCAATACTTTTTGTTAGAATAAGCAATGCACTGTTGATAACAGTAGGTGAGTTTCCATGGTTTTGACAGAAACCCCAGATTACAGTGACAGAATATATCTGTAATTTTAGTGGCCAGGGCCGCCCACATTGGGGGTAACTGGGGTATTTTGCCCCCTACCACAGCCCGAAAGGGGCCACTTGAATACCTGTTTAAAGAAAGATCGATATACTCTAATAGAGCAGTCAGGATCTAGACCCTTCCTTGCCCCTCGGCCCCTCTTTAACTCTTTTCCCTGGGCCCTCTAATTTCTCTGGACGGCCCTGTTAGTGGCATGCAACTGCAGTCAACTAACACCCATTTTAACTAGTAAACCCTTAACAACACTTTGCCTTTCATCTTATACTGCATTGAAACAATCAAGATACTCCATTAGAGCAGTCACAAAACAGCTGTAACACAGCAATCAATATTTAGCATAGTTACAACCTCTGCTTAGCATCGGATTGTATAGTTTAAATTACTAGCTACTTACAGACTTTACAATATAAAAATATGGCACTTGTAGAAATGTGACTGTTCTATTAGAGTATCTCGATCTACTTCAAGCACTGACTAATTCAAGTGAAGAAGCTACGCCCCTGCCAAGTGATCTTGTGAAATGAAATGAGAATAGTAAAGAAAAGGCAAGTATGTACAGAGACAATAGAGAGGCGCGTAATTATGTCCTGTTGTAAATAAACGCCTTTAAAATTTATATTACTACTAAATAAATGCACCAGAATAGGCTTGTGTGGCTGTTGTCTCCAAGGTTGTCTCATTACTTGTCTTTTCATGTTGAAGTGATTTAGTCGCAATTGGTGAGTTTAACTATACATGTATTTGTGTTGTAAAACTTAATTGTAAAAAGGCGATTAGCACATATCATGATAAACATGTATTTGTCACAGTAGAGTCTCTCACGAAGTCACGATTATTACGAGACATTGGACCAGGGTAAAAAATTTACTGCTATATTTAGAGGTTGTAGCGTTTGTATATCTTAGTATCTTAATAAATAATCCTCCATGATCACTAATCATTAATAGTACAGTGAAAACTGGTCATTATTCAGGCCGTAGGGACAAAATTTTCTAACCTTGCCTTATAAAGAGGTGGCTGCATTATGCGGCCTTAAAAAAAGGTAAGAAGCATGCTGTTCTAACTGGCTGTAGAGATGGATTTAGTGTATGACAGCGTATGAGACAGTGAGTGCTGGCAGCAAGGGGGCAGCCAATCTGTTAGAGCACCAAAAGCACTGCTTCAGACATAGGCAGTTGACTGTCAGCCCCAAGTGTAAAAAGTTTCACTATTGGTCCTTATAAGCTCCTGATGAAGAAGTGATGAAGTCATTATCCATAGGATATATTTTTCAGAGTATCCATTTCAGTTCTACAATATAGTAGCCAAGCATAAGATGAACATAACACAGCATTCCAGTAGTTTAGTGGTGACCACAACACTGCCTGAGTTAAACTGTGGTGAGATGGTGAGATTTGAGACTACCAGAAGCCCTGGAATGTCTTCAACATATGAAATACCAAATATCTAATGCCTGGCTTTCATCCACAGTGGACCTGTCTTGGTGGCCACTTGTACAGAAGGGAAACAGCTGCCACACAGTCTTGCGAGCGAAACAGCTAGTTGCCACACCCCTTAATTATCAATTTGTAAAATCTTTAGCAAAATTGTGTGTGCGAGCAAGTACGATGTGGCAGTGCCGTGTATATGGTTGCTGCCTAGCAGTGACACATCACGAGTATTGAAGTCACAATGCGTTACTGTATCATCCATCTAAATACAATCTCTGAATGTGTCATTTTGTGTAGAGAGCAATCTTCCACAAGAAGTGACCTGCAGGTTTCAGTGTATATTGTTAACCATTAATATTGTTTACAATATTGTGAACTATATGTACAGTGAAACCTCACTTAGTTGCCACCTCTTTAATAAGACCACCTCATTATATTGGCCACCTCTAGTAGGTCCCAAATATAGCTAAGCATTACTAATGACCTCATTAATAAGGCCACCTTGTTATTCAGGCCAAATTTTTTGGTCCCACAGCCTGCCATATTAATGAGGTTTCATTGTACTTATGTGAATTTTTATTTTTCGTAACTTTTCTACAGGTTTACTGATGGGCACTATGAAGCATTGTTGACTGGTGCGTGTATAATGTGGTGACTTGAAATGCTAAAACAGTACGTAGCATTTCTTGTATGTACATGCAATGTGTTGTAATGTGTCCACACATCCACACACCTTAGAAATAAATATAATTGTATTCTCTATAAATAGTCAGTTCCATTGTGCCACTGGGTCATAAGTTGGTTGAGTATGGATCATCCAGGGCACTTGAGTCACATTTTGTCCTGGCCAAGTGGATCTCATCCACTGACAGAATATACAGGATCAGATCACGTGTATAAATTACGGTGGAACTTGTTTATTGCCACCTTCACTCATTCAGCAGGTAACAGTGTATAAATTCTCAATTGGAATTGGCTTTTCAAGAGTGGTTGTCTTTCTATACTAGTCAGGGGCGGATCTAGGATTTATAAAAGGGGGGGGGCTAACTCAAGGTACTAATCTTTCGAGTGCAAAGCTTCCCAGCATGCGAAGCATGCTGGAACTAGGGGGGTCTGGGGGCATGCCCCCCCAGGAAATTTTTGAAAAATAGATGCTAAAATACTGCAATTTGGAGACATTTCCACATAAAATTCATAATATTTTCTGCCTGTAGATATTTTATATACTGCCTTTAGATTATAGGTATGGCTCTCTGAAGCATTTTGTTAATGGAAAAGTTTGGGTAGGTACAGACAACCAAGTACATGATGCACCCTCTCACAATTGCACAACACTGAATAGGTGCATGTTAGAATAATAATGCTAAAAGTGGAAAATTTTGAAATTTGAACAATACAAGATTGAATCTGAGAGCCTTTTCAATGGAAATTGTGTACCTGAATTAAGTATTGCCATACATATTAACTACACAAGTAGATGAATGAAGCCCTTTAAACAGACCACTGCACTTCAGTGTATGTATAGGTGCAAGCAGATTTGGAAAAATCCATAACAGAAGTAACTATATGCTTCCAGTGAATGTTTTATTATAGTAGTTAGCTGACTGCTCTATTAGAGTATCTCGATCTTGTACACCTCCAATGCTGATCCGGGTCTTTGTTGCATAAACTTTAGCATAAATCCACTGATAATACCTTGGAAAGATGTTTATAAGGTGGTTTTATGAGTATTTGTATTATTAGTGATCATATAATTATGCTAAGACAAAATTTCATTATAATACTCAGTATATTGATCAAGTAAAGCCTAATTGTGAAGAGGGGGGCTTCAGCCCCCAAAGCCCCCCCCCCCCCCCCTGGATCCGCCCCTGCTAGTGGCCATTAAGATAGGTTGTACTGATAGAGTGTACATACTAGAGATGCAACAATATTCTCCATTTAGTGTCGTTTGATAGTGATGCAATGGAGACTATGTATTATTGCATTTAAATACTATACTATTATATTGCAACTCTAGCACGTATTTATAACAGGAATGTTTGTTAACTGTTTAGACATACTGGAGCCACACCCACTCATCTGGATTCTACAAATGGAGTCATACCAACTTGTTGTCATCATACTTACTCGTTACTCCCATTGTGTTTGGATGAATATACATGCCGTCATGTGAGACTTGCTACCATGGCGGACCACTGGAAAACATTTGCATAGCAGTTATATTACAGTCATTATTGTACAATTCTTACATTATTGTTGTGAAAAGTGTTTGGTATTCATGTGTCTCCTCTGTATGTTGTAATTACATGTGTAATTTTGTGTGGAGGTGCTATAAAATGCAATAATGCATGGTGACAATTGTATTAGGCGATTTTGCACACTTCCTTTTAAGCTAGCTACATGTGCTAATTACTCACAGCTTGTGTCAACAACTGGTAACCGCAGTTGTACTCTTGTGTCATTCTTTAAGCCGCGCCCTTAGAGGACAAATTACGTGGGGGCGACTAATTTCAAAACGAAGGATGGTATGCAGCACCATAGATTATATCTATGGACTATAATCTATGGCAGCACACTTCTTGGTGGCTATATGTACTGATTAACTACATAGAGCGCCAGTTCATCAATACCCAGTGACCGCAGTTGTGCTATGCGTCATTCCTTAAATTCCGAGTAAAATTCTTAGAGAGCAAATGACGTGGGGGCGACTAAATTCAAATTTCAAACTAGCCATTCTCGAAAACAAATGTTTCAATCTGAACGAAACTTTCAGAATAGTTTAAAGACACATTGCCCTACATGCCAAGTGAGTATTGCGGAAAACAACAATCTGGGATTTGTATTTGGCCTCTAGGTCGACTGAGGACGACTGAAACTTCGTTTGGTGCTGAAATCACGACTGTAGGGTAATCATGTATGGTGAAATCGATGATGTGAATCTTGAGGTGATTGAGTGAATACTGAAGCGATAGCAGGGCAATGAATGTTCGGAATGCACAAAGTAACGCAAGGCATACACCTGCGGTTGCGTCTAACCGCATGCGATAAAAAATAAAAAACAACCTTCCCCTTTGATGTCGGCAACCTCGATCACGAAACAATCGCCATGGATTTGCTTCACTGCTTGTGTGGTAGTTACTAGTGACACGATAAGTTCAACTCCAGAGTTTCAGAGGGATAGCGTAAGTGACGGGTGGATTACAGGAAGGCCGAATTTGACAACGTTCGTTCTTGTAAAATCCTCACGTAGTGGTCGCGTCATTTATTGTCTGCGGCGCGCGTTTCTGCTATACTGGCCGCGCGACTCACTACCGTGAGTCTTGATATAACTACCGTCGTAATTTTAGACAAGAATCTCCTATGCCATAGTAGCTTCCTGGGATTATATACTATGCTTGTGTAGGCCAGAGCCTCGTAGCTAGCTGGCTTGTTATAGCTGTGTGGGTCAGACCGCAAACAAGTTGAGCTGAACCCTGAGAAAACACCTAAAAATGAAAGAGGATTTTTTCTCAATGTTTCAACCAACCAAGATGGTTGGAGATGACAACAAAGATGTAAAGAGCAGACAAGTGCTTCCACCAACAGTTCAGGAAAGGTTGGCTAATAGGCTATATACTTTTATGGCTTCCTATAATGTATGGTGAAAACTTTGGCTATAAATAATGTGTCAGGCATTTGAATGATTATTGGGTTAGTCAATACTACAAATGAGTTAATATTTTTGAGGGCTCAGCTCAATGCGTACATACTATGCATCAATTGATTGATGTCATAACAATATGAGACAACCATGGACCCTATACTATATAGTAACTGGGCAGATATATAGAGTTATGTATACTCTGATATAATTGTTGAGTGTTGTAGTTTGCCAATGGTCAAAGCTAAATTAACCATTTTAGATACCTTTTTGCGATGTTGAGGGTCTCAGGTTAACTCCAGTTAGGGGCAGACAATAAAAAATTAGTTTTCAAAACAGGAGAGGAACATGCTTAGTCCTGCAAGGTATGGGCTTAATCTACTTAACCCTGTAGATGCACCATATTATAGATAATGCACATATCAATGTATTGCCCTACTAACCCCCCCTCCCTTCGGGCATATATAGGGCTATAGTGGGCACAACCGAATGTTAAATGCCCCATGGTAGGACAAACCTATTGTGTCAAATCCCCATGCACCATTGGTTCCAGTTGCAACGTGGGGGATTTGACATAGCGTAGAAAAAATACTTGGGTGCTTAATGAATGATTGTCAAATGCTCCATAGTGAAGCAGCAGTTTATGTCAATTTGCCTTGTAAAGCCACACTTACAGGCTTTACATCCAAGGGGGGTGGTGGGGTAACACATTGGTAGGTGCATAATGAGTTTGCATCATAAACCTTGTGTTAAAATTTAGTCTGTCTTGCTTTTTTCATGCTTATAGCAGCTAATGTGCTTATTCTCAAACAATCAACTGGGAAAACTACAAATTGTCTCCTACTTTTATCTATTAACTATCCAATCACTGCTAGTTTATTAAAATTTCCTTTGCTGTTGTTTAACTTGTTTACCATTATGCTATAACCATTATAGTCCCTCCTAGTTTGTATGTCTCCTAGCAACAAAAATTGTTATTATGTCAACAATGTAGGTGAGAACCACAAAACAAGTTAAGTAATATATTCCAAAATTGGTCATCAACTGCTGCAGTATGGGAATGGCTATGTGGGATGCTCACTTTAACAATAATCGTAATAGTGGAATTAAGTGTTTGTTGACATGTTAGTCTGACTATATGATTACATGTTTTTAGTTAGCTGTGCCTTACCATACTGTATCCCTTTCTGTATATGCAGGGTGGATACTGATGTTGTGACTGTTGGCAGGTGAGTTTATGGTCAATGGACAAATCACGCAAATGGTGAAGAAAAATTAATATATGGTAGCTACCAAGACCCCACTACTATAATGAACTCTTGGTGGTACTTCATAGCCAAACACTAGTGTATCTGGCTTCTTGTGCTATTGTAGTCATTTTTTTTAATTTTATGGGATCATCATAATGTAAATGTTTACTATTACAGTATATTCATGCTATCATTAAAGAGTTTCTATAATTGTGGATTAAGTGCTGAAAGGCCTGATGCGCTGATGCTGGCTTTTTAATTGAACACTGAAGTTTCACAGGCACTGAAGGGCTGGGGCGGGATTAAATACGTGCACGGGTAATGTAGCAGTAAGTTACTTAAACTATATCACTACAGCGGGTATGAAACAGCTGGCTATAGCTATGTACGGCCCTGCATGAGCCGGAGTCATGCTATAACGAGTCAGTGGAGGCATACCGTGGCGAATTTAAAACAAATCAACCTCCAGTGACTGGACTCACAATTAAACCAAGAGTTGACAGCACAATGTCTATCAAATCAGCCAGCTCGCTATGGCTAATGACCATGCCCACTTCCATACTGTTTAGGTTTGGAATTGAGGCGGGCGCCTAATACCTCGACATCATGGCGGCAAGTTTGAATCTTCAAAGAGCACAAAAGCGATCTCATAAACTAACGAACAACTTTTAGCGAAATTAAATGTACAGATACATTGTGTAAAAAGCCCCTGATAGCCACAGCCTTTTTACAATACGACTTCATGGTTGAAAGGAAATCGCTCCAATGGGATGCGATGATGAAGAAAATGACGATGCACATTTGAATAAATAATTTAATTAATGTATTGTAAATGGGTGGGCGATGGAACAAACTACTGCAACAATTTGCCTGACTTTTCGTGTGGTAGTTACTCATTATACAAAGGTTACATGCCCCTGGTTTTGAGTCGGAATCTTTTAGTAAGGCTGAGATTTCGCCATGCGGATTTTAAAAGATTGCGTAATTGATCCCTCACTGCATGTAAAAGACTCACAGTAGTGGTCGCGTGTTTATTATTTTGTGGGCGCGCGCTTTGTGCTTCTTGGCCTCGCAACTCACTACCGTGAGTCTTGATGTATGTACTTATAATAATATATACCACTTTGACACCTCAGATCAAAGGAAATCACAGGGTTATATATCACATATTGCCATGACCACAGGGCAATATCTAGATATTGCCCTGTGGTCAGGGCAATATCATGATATAGCCCTGACCACAACTGCCTTTGATGCTGAGGCAGCTACAAAGCATCAGTTCCCTTTGATTTTTTATGTAGAGATGCTTAAAGTTTTGCATTGTGGGTTTGAATTAGAGCTGCTTAAAGTTTTGCATTGTGGGTTTGAGTTAAACATGTTGATTTAGTTAGGGGCATTGTTGTGAAGTAAAAAGAATTGAGTGAGTCAGCATTGCATAGTTCAGTTACTAAGCATCACTAAATAATCATTTTTGCAATGTGGGGATTGTTTTTCTACAGAGTACATTTCAACTGCATGAAAGATGCCTCAAACATTCACAACCTATATGTCTAAGTGTTTATTTTAGCACCTTGGGTAACTTTATTCATCCACAAAGTGGTTATTTGATTTAAAATGGTATCACTACAACCAGTGAAACCCACAATCATTTCTTTTTGTGCCCACAATTTAAACCCACAATCGATTTTTACAAGCCTCTGTATAAAAGTAATGTGGTGAATGCAGGTTTGTCTTCCTTCACCTATTAGGTGAGCATGCCAGAGTGATATATATTACTTATACGGATTTGCCTGATATATATGCCCTTGCCCTCGGGCCTGCGGCCCTCGGGCTTGGGCATATATATCAGGCAAATCCCTTGTGGCTATGGTATAACTATTAAATATTATCATATTAGTTGCACGTAAGTACTATAACAAAACATGATATTAAATTTATTACTGAGCCTTAAATAGATTAAGAGACTGAACATTTTACAGAACAAAACAAGAGTCCACAATCTAATGCTGCATACCAATGAATTACATACAAAGGTGTGTACATCATCACAACTAAAGAGTGAAACTTCCCATCACCACGTATAACTCATAGCTTTCTCTGGACATCTTTCAGCAAACTGGACATCTTTCAGACATCTTTCTACACTGCTGCTATGTGTTTAGTGGTTTGCCTTAGTGATGGGAAACAACATTGAAAGCTTCAGAGTGCTTTAACAGGGAGATAAAAGAGTGTATTTTATCATACTACAAATCATTATCACTGAGTGTACCCTTACAAGTGATGCACAAGACTGATTGACCTTGTCCGGTATCCCTCTAGACTGTAATTGCATTAATAACTAGTTTGATGGATGTGGCAAAGCATAGACTGCATACCAGTAGTACTGTAATAACTACTTTATTATCCAATTAATATTCCATCGCTTCTGGTTAAGTTGTGGCATCAACTCCTATAGCACAAGTTGTAACACCTGAATACAGTCAACCACTGAAGCCTATATATAGATCATGGTGATTTTTTCACACAACACCTATCAGCCTCTCAGTCAAGTAGACTGTAAAACATGGACATTTTGTACACTTTGTGATACTATTGTTAAACTTTCTAGCTCCTTATATAGTTCCAACGCAGATTTGACCTTCAGTAAACAACTGTTGCATTATTTTCTCCTGAGGCATTCATAAAACACGGTTTCAAATTAAATGCATTGACCTAAGAATTGATCAATGTTTGAAGCCAGTAATTAACTCATTCCACTACTAAGTCATAATTCTTTTCCTTTTACTAATATTCAGGTATGGTAACTCAGAATTTCATGACTAACATAAATGGTTGTAGCTTTGGAATGTAATCACCTCCTATTAACTTCAAAATAAATTATATTGACATTTAACTTTTGAAACCATGAAGTGTAGAATAATGCCTCAGGGAGAAAAAACAAAATCTCAATGCAAAAGTGACTGTAAAGATCGCCAAAGGTCAAATATGCAATGGAGCTTAATATCAAAAGTAACAAAGAGTATGATTTATAAATGACACAACTTTTTTGATGCTGTGCCCTCTACTCCCTGGCTTTGGATAGCCATAACAACAAGTGATATGGCTGCCTCATAGCATTGTAGCTAATCAAGTTTAGGCATCAATGCCTCACGTAATGCACTTGTCAATTTCATGCCCCACCCCCCCACCCCCGGGCGTCCCCACACCCCAGGTGGGGATTTGACATTGCTTCTTGTCCCCACCCCTGGGGCAATTGACAGTTGTCCAATTCACTGACCGATTTTCGGTAGTTGCATTTCTAAACAATGAAATCGCAATTGCTATAATTTTACGTAGCTACAGGGAAAGTTTATCACTAGTCGCATGTATGAAATATACGCTTAGTCATCCTTGAGGTGCTGTCAAATCCCCTACTATGAAGGTGGGGACATAGTGGGGATTTGACAGACGATTTTGCCCCAGTAGTGGGGAATTTGACTATACATGGCATGATATGCTCAGGTATGACTCAACTAATCTTCGGCGCAACAGTTGCACTGAAGCAATAATTATCTGAAGTAATGCAATTACTGAATTAACATACAATGGCTAACCCATACACAAATCACTTAGCTACTACCATACTATGCTGGATGTGGCAAATCCATCATTGATTATAATTTTAGTTGAATTCCACATAGGTGAACTTTATACTTAACATATTATCATAATATCGAAAATACAAAGACGTTACAATTTGCAACTACTTATATACTACCACTTACAACCTAATTACTACCATCCATATACAAATCACTAGCTACTAACTAAAGTCAAAGTCAGCAAAATCATCCTCAACAGTTACAGAATACTGGCGGAATATTACTGTGGTGTAGTCTAGCAGGTATGTAGTGTAATGCAGGTGAAGTATGGAAGTAGTACTTTGCTGCTTTGTCGCATTGTTGCAGTGTTACGTTGTTGCTGTGTTGCATTGTTGCATTGTTGCAGTGTTGCATTGTTGCATTGTTGCATTGTTGCGTTGTTGCATTGTTGCAGTGTTGCATTGTTGCATTGTTGCATTGTTGCAGTGTTGCATTGTTTGCATTGTTGCAGTGTTGCATTGTTGCATTGTTGCAGCGTTGCATTGTTGCATTGTTGCGTTGTTGCATTGTTGCAGTGTTGCAGTGTTGCATTGTTGCAGTGTTGCGGTGTTGCTGTGTTGCAGTGTTGCATTGTTGCGGTGTTGCATTGTTGCGGTGTTGCAGTGTTGTGGTGTTGCAGTGTTGCGGTGTTGCAATGTTGCGGTGTTGCATTGTTGCGGTGTTGCATTGTTACGGTGATTGCATTGTTGCGGTGTTGCAATGTTGCGGTGTTGCATTGTTGCGGTGTTGCATTGTTACGGTGATTGCATTGTTGCGGTGTTGCAATGTTGCGGTGTTGCAGTGTTGTGGTGTTGCGTTGTTGCAGCGTTGTAGTGTTGCAGTTGTGCGTTGTTGCGTTGTTGCAATGTTGCAGTGTTGCGTTGTTATTGATGTGGTAATTCTAGTATTATAATGCTGGTACTAGTTCTCTTTGATGCTGTTCCAGTTCCATTCAGGTCTGGCTTTTATAACTTTCTCCTTGTATATAGCCATGTTATAAACATCAGTAAACTTGTTACAACTGATTTGTAACACTGGTAGCAGCCCTTTGATTTCAAGCACATGTACTAAATGTAATAATAATATGTGACCAGGCCCGCCTTCGAAAATAAGACATGTGGGCACAAACTATACCATCTCACTTAACTGTGGAACTCAGTATTGGAACAACATGTTGTCGTACTGTGACTTACATCACAAGGCAATTAAATGTGCAATAAAAGGTAAATTTATTAGTTCATAATTATTGTGACATTAAAAGTTATGAGTCAAACAATTTCATAAAAGTAGACAAATTTCATGTGACCATATGCCCTATTTTCAGAGGCCCGGTCACATATCTAGGTGTTTATGTACAGGAATTAACTAAAGCTGTGAGTTGAGGCAATTGGAGAGCAAGTTCACTGGACAGACAGTAAGTCAAAGCAATGATATGTTGAATATTTTTGGGTACTCTGCCCTTGAATGATTGTTACAAATTCAGAGTTGGGGTAGTTACGTACTTCATAAAAGGAACTAGTTACTAGTTACTCTTTTCCTATGTAACTTAGCTCCAGTTACAGTTACTTTTCAAACGGTAACTAATACTTCTGTTACTAGTTACTTTTATATGCTTGTTTAGCACCTTTTTAAACACCGTTTTGTGATTAGTGTGCTCAGATATGCCTTAGTACAATGGAAGAAAACTATGCATACATGCATGTGCACATTCTTTAAAGTTATAATTCTGTAGTCATTTTTACTACTTCAACTATTGTTCTCCTTGTTACTCAGGCAAAATTATGAAGAACAATACACAGAATGTGTCTACTTAACTTGGCCATAACATTTATGGTGCAAAAATTAAAGCATATTCTTATTTCATTGTCAGTAACTATATGGAGTTTAAATACCTTTAGACAAAGTTAATGTTGAAGTCGACAACTGTCACCAGTAATAGGGCATCAATAAGAACACTAGTGTATGCACAGTAACACGTGACAAGTCAGTTGTATTTTGAGCGACGATCAAGTGCAAGGCGTCAAGTCATGCCCCCAAAGCCAAAGGAGAAGAATGGTCTGAAGAAGAAGGGAAGCACGAACAAGAGCACCGCAGGAAGAAGGCGACTCCGCCAAATAATTCACCAACACAAGAGGATTCACCCGCCACCACTACGACCGGCAGAAAGAGACGACAAGCCAACAGTACGGGAGGCTCTAGGGCGAAGCAACCGAAGACATGCCCCTTGATGACTGCTGATATCCCAGATATTATCTCAGCAGTAGTACAAGCTCTCCCACCACGAACACAAACTGACCCAGTGAGATCTAGCCGACGGAAAAGAAGCAACCCAGCCGAGACAATCCAACCCACCCAGACTGAGCAGACGTCATGCTGCCGTAGAACTGGAACCCCCGCAAGCCCGGAACCCCAAGACAGCACCGACGAGGAGGATATAGAAAACGAAGACTTCGGTAAGCAACAGTATAAGCTGTACTTTGCATAATCAGTCACTGCATGTGCTACTTTCAAATAAAGAGCACTATGCCCTAGCTTTTGCAGCATGTAATCAAAAAAATTATTTATTTTTTAATAACCCCCCCCCCCCCCCACACACACAGGTGTTCTTATTAATGCTCACCCCCTTGTAAGGCTGCATCATGCTGAATCACTGCCATGTAGCTAATGTGCACATTTGTCTTGCCTGCAGCACCTGATGACCTCCTTAACAGCAGCCGGCTGTCACATATCCCAGAACTTGATGACGAGATTGCCAGCATCGATAGCAATGACACAGAAGATTTGTCCCAAACCGAGAAACTGATATTGATCAGCAATGGGCTACCTCCAATACCAGTAAAACTAGTGAAACGTGTGGAGGATGGTTTATTTGTTGAGATGGCTGAGCTCCTGCCAGGCTACTTGGACACGGCAGATCTTAACACAGACGACCAACATACCAGATCATGGAAGTGACCCCCAGTGTTATTGGATATTATGGATTGGGTGTAGTGTTTTGGGATGTACATTGCCATAGTTTCTCGCCACAAGCCCAAGGGTGTGGCAGATCTCCTGGGATATCAAAGAATCATAATTGGAGCATCCCTGGATTGTCGTGAAGGGAAATGGTTAACTTATGACCGTTGTTTCCGTTTAAAGGCATCTGCTTCTAATCTCAAGCAGTGGTCTACCATAGATATCACCATCTGGAACACAACCTTCCCAGAAAGGGCTATCCGGGGTCATCGACCACAAGGTCCTCCCCCTTACTACCAGCCGAACTCAAACCCTCATTAAAGATCAACACACCAAAACCAACCCTACAACCAAGACAGCCTATATGCCTGGATTGGAATGACAACCCTAACGGTTGCTCTCGGCCTTCCTGCTGCTATGCTCATGTATGCTACAGATGTGTCCATAACCCTAGAGTCACAGATAGGAATCATAAAGTCTCCCAGTGCACTTACAGGCAGCAGGATAGACAGAACAACAACTAGTCTTGACTTGTCTCAATAGGTTTCGGCAAGTGTTTTTTTTTTTCTTTTCTTTTAGTATCTTAACCTTGTACACCATTTGCATAGTGTAAATTCAAAAAGTCATTGGCAGTGATATGGGTATACTTGCATGTTTCACAAGGGCAGCTAGTATACGTGTTGCAGTCAGGGCATATTGTGTGGATATTTAGATATTAACTCAATAAGCGTACGAATGCACCCATAATCGCTTTATGACACAGGTGTTATCCAAATCTATTTCTCTTCAGCAGTGATGTCAGAGCAGCACATTGTTGGCATGCACACCAAGGACTTATGCTGCAGTTACGCTGATTGGATCTCTGCTTGGACTACCCACCTGAAGAGCCAGCCAGCTGATGTCAAAGTACCACCCGTAGCCACTGTAGTTACATCCCCACTTGATGTGAGTAGATGGAAGGAGGCACTTTCAGACCACCCAAATAAGCCACTAACCGACTTCTTTCTTTCTGGAGTCACACAGGGTTTCCGCATAGGCTTCAAGCAACAACTACACCCAATGAAGTCTGCAAAGCGGAATTTATGCTGTGCTCTCCAACACCCCAACACAGTGGAGAAGTACCTGGCTGAGGAGATCGCTTTAGGAAGGGTTGCCGGCCCATTTCAACAGTCACTAGTTCCACACACACATCTTAGCCGTTTTGGAGTCATCCCCAAAAACCACCAACCAAACAAATGGAGATTAATTGTTGACCTGTCTCACCCAGTTGATGGCAGCGTCAATGGAGGGATCCCAAAAGGATTATGCTCACTGAAGTACATCACCATAGACTCGGCAATTGACCAGATCAAACAGATAGGGTATGGCACACTGATGGCAAAGATTGATGTTAAAAGTGCATTTCGCCTACTTCCTGTGCACCCAGCCGATCGCCACCTATTGTCAAATAATCAGATCTTTATTGACACTTGTTTACCTTTTGGGCTACGATCTGCCCCCAAGCTGTTTAATGTCTTGGCTGACCTGTTGTCGTGGATTCTCAAACAAATGCAGGTGACACCAGCCATGTATTATTTGGATGATTTTCTCACCTTGGGCCCACCTGACTCTCCTTTGTGTGCCAACAACCTTCAAAAAATTAAGGACACTTGCTCCAGCTTAGGAATTCCGCTTGCGCTGGATAAGATAGAGGGGCCGTCCCAGCACTTGACATTCCTAGGTATTACCTTAGATACTGAACTGATGCAGGCTCGCCTACCTGAGGACAAGCTTAGTCGACTGCGTAACCAAGTCAAAGCCTGGCTATCCCGCAAAAAAGCTACTAAAAGAGAGATTTTGTCCTTGATAGGTCTTCTACAGCACGCCACTAAGGTGGTAATACCAGGGAGGACCTTTGTCTCTAGAATGTATAAAGCAGCAGCTCGCCTCAAAAGACTATCTCACAGTACAAGGCTCACAGCCGGCTTCCGATCGGACCTCAGATGGTGGCACCTGTTTGCATCCTGTTGGAATGGGATCAGCTTTCTTGACAACTCCTCCCCAGACCACTTCATTGCTACAGATGCGTCAGAGTCCTGGGGTTGTGGTGGGGTCTTTGGACCTCAATAGATACAATTGGCTTGGTCGAAGGAATGGGCATGGAGAGATATCATGGCAAAGGAACTGGTACCAATCGTCTTAAGCTGTGCCGTGTGGGGCCCACTACTGTCAGGCAGCAAGGTTCAATTCAAGCGTGATAACAGTGGGGTGGTAGACTCAATCAACAAGGGCTCTTCTAAGGAGCCATTGGTCATGCATCTTTTACGGTGTCTTTGGTTCTTCTCAGCCTACTTCGGTTTCACAATTGTAGCCTGCCATATTCCAGGGGTGCTGAACACGGCTGCAGTTCAGCTCTCCAGAAACAGATCGGCAGAATTCTTAAAGCTGAATGCACATGTGTCCATCATCCCGGAGGTTATCCCATGTCACTCTTGAAACTCATATCACCACAAAAGCTGGACTGAACATCCCACTCCTTTCAGCGCCACTTCAAACGCTCCATTAAGAAACTTGATGCACCCCTTAATTAATAGGAACTGATAAACACATACCACTATATTGTATAGGCTATATTAATACATTGCATATATGCACACTATTGCTTCTGTTCACTGTGCATTGATATGTACGCATATGTATATTTATATAATATAATATAACAAGCTTGTCTACTGCACCTGTCTATTAAGGGTATTATTTGTGACTGAATTTTGGAAAATCACTCTTATGGTCGTGCCTGAAACAATTAGAATTTTTGAAAGTAGCATGATGCTGTTACTAGCAGAAAGCACTTTTCAAATATTTCTAAAAATTTTCTTGTAATTTAGGGTATCTATGGTTTATTCTACACTTAATTGGGTAGGAATTTAACTTATAATGCTATGTTTCAGAGCTAAATATTTAATGTGTCAAATGTGCCCATAAGGGTGATTTTCCAAAATTCGGTCACATTTACAGATTGCTTCAAACCACCATCCTCGCTAAGAACTGTCTACCTCAATAAACTCCTTGGGAAAGCTCATGAACTACTACACACCGGCCTGGCTAAGTCAAGCAGGAAGACCTATGCGGCAGGTAAAAGAAGATATTCCAACTTTTGCAAGTTGGTGGGAAAAAAGCCAATTCCTACAACAGAGTGCATCCTGACACTATTTGTTACACACTTGGCAACATCTAACACATCACTGAGGACTATAAAGGTCTACTTAGCAGCTGTCAGACACATGCATGTCTGCAAGGGGTTGCATAAGCAGTTCAATTACCAAGTCACTCACTGGCTTCAGCTCATCCTAAGGGGAATTAAGAAGCGTCAAGCTGGCAGGCGTTTCACCAAACCACGCCTGCCGATCACCATTCCCATTCCACGCAGCATCAAAACTGCATTGTCAAAAGAAGCCCCCTCTTACGACAGCACTACATTCTGGGCTATGTGCTGCCTTGCCTTCTTTGGCTTTCTAAGGGTCAGTGAGTTCACTATCCCTGCAGAGAATTCATATGATTCATCCTGCCACTTATCACTTGGTGATATTGCAGTTGACAACAGAACAAAGCCCCATTTACTGCAACTCTTTCTTAAGCAATCAAAAACTGACCCATACAAGCAGGGTACCGAAGTATACATGGGCACCACTGATAGTATGGTCTGCCCAGTAAAGGCAGTTCTATCTTATTTGCAAAAAAGAAATACCCAGCCAGGACCACTCTTCGTCACCGAGAAGGGAAAAGGCTGGACCAGGAGCACGTTCTGTGCAAGACTCAAATCTGTGCTACATAAGCTTAAGTTAGACAATAACTGCTATAATACTCACAGCTTCCGCATTGGCGCAGCAACCTCTGCTTAACTAGCTCAACTACCAGATGATCATGTTCAAATGCTGGGCCGCTGGAGGAGAAATGCCTTTCAACAATACATCAGACCTCCTCCCAAAGAATTAGCAAGGTTGTCTAAGACTATTGTAACAGGTCATCACCCAAGTGCAAGGACTGTATAATACCCTCTATGACCTTCGTTGTAATAAAGTGCTGACATATTTCAATGATCAAGTATTCCTCATGTAACTGTTGCATTACTATAATTACTCTTGCATGCTAAGAAACGTACATTAGGTATCTACGAAGAAACAGATACTTGGGTGAAAGGCTGACTGCGCTCTGCAGTCCTCCTTTCTGTGGCTTGAAGGAAGGCATTTGGAGCATAGAATACCTCTTGAGCACTAAATCCCTTCTCTACCCAAGTATAGGCTCACTGGAAATAGAGAAATAATATAAGACCCCTGTAGGCCAATAAGCAAACTAAAATAAATTTATTAGGACAGAATAAAATATTTTGACCCAGTGTGGCAACCGGGACTGGGTACATTTACCAAACCAACACCACTAACATTAGTCAGTGGGGGGCAAGTGCCGAAGGAGCTAATGTTTCTGCCCAAGATATGTTCAAGGTTAGTCGAGTACAAAACATTAAGTGACTATTGTAACTTTTTGTAACTAAGTTACGTTGAGGACAGGTAATCCTAGTTACAAGTTACAAAGGATGTAACTAGTTAGATTACTAGTTACTTTAAAAGTAATCCGTTATGTAACTTAGTTCCAAAAGTAACTACGTAGTTACTCCCAACTCTGTACAAATTTAATAGCACAGCATGATAATTATACTTTGATGCATTAACTTATCAAGATAGACTGTACTAAGATTATTGTGAGTACCCATAATAGTACGACACAATGGGTTACATGTAGTGTAGTGCTGGTATTCCACACCTTCATAGTAACAACTAACAAGACAGATGCCAAAACATGTTGGGGCAAGTCCGAGTTGTGGAATTGAAAATGTGACTACATGCACTATATATGCATATGCTAAATGACATGTGTTAGTTAAAGCAGTTAGCTGTAGCTATGATATTATACAGATTAGCTACATGCAGAACAGTGATGTTTCTTGGCTAATATCTCATCTTGAATGCAGTTAGCTATGTGTATTAATTCATAAATGTCATCTGCACCAGCTGGGTGATGAAGGTTGGGTACACCTATACAGTACCACCATGTAGCTCCAACAACTTCTGACTGTAGTGGCTATATTTTATAACTATTTGTATTATAGTCTGAATGAAGCTGTTAGTACAGCAGACAATGGGTACAAACTAGTAGTAGTAATGTACACTGCATGGTATAAACAAAATCTGTCTTTCTTGATCTACATATCAGTCACACTTACAAGTGCTTCTTGGGAGGCTCCCTCTCTATATATCTTTTAAGTTCACCACAACATTGCAACACCGCAGCACTGCAACACCGCAACACTGCAGCACCGCAACACCGCAACACTGCAACAATGCAACACCGCAACACCACAACACTGCAGCACCACAACACCGCAACAATGCAACACCGCAACACTGCAACAATGCAACAATGCAACACCGCAACAATGCAACACTGCAACACCGAAACACCGCAACACTGCAACACCGCAACAATGCAACACTGCAACACCGAAACACCGCAACACTGCAACACCGCAACAATGCAACACCGCAACACTGCAACAATGCAACACTGCAACACTGCAATACTGCAACACAGCAACAATGCAACACTGCAACAGTGCAACACTGCAACACCGCAACAATGCAACAATGCAACACTGCAACAATGCAACACCGCAACACTGCAATACTGCAACACCGCAACACTGCAACAATGCAACGCTGCAACAGTGCAACACTGCAACAATGCAACAATGCAACACTGCAACAATGCAACACTGCAACACCGCAACAATGCAACAACGCAACAATGCAACACCGCAACACTGCAATACTGCAACACCGCAACACTGCAACACTGCAACACTGCAACAATGCAACACTGCAACAATGCAACAATGCAACACTGCAACAATGCAACACTGCAACACCGCAACACTGCAACACCGCAACACTGCAACACCGCAACACTGCAACAATGCAACACCACAACACTGCAACACCGTAACACTATAGCTAACACCACAACAAGGCACACAAATTCTCTTCTGCAATAATACTTTTTTACAAATGGTACATTGACACAACTGCACTCCCATAGCAGTCTTAGTGTAGCATACAGATGACATTATATAGCCACTTGGTGTTTTCTTATATACAATCAAATGTAAAAGATTTTATGCAAATATGCAACTGTTGCACCATAGGTTAGTTAAATCATAGCTGAGCATATCATGCCACATATGGTAGCCAGTAAGAAGAGTGCAGCAGAGAAGTCTAGTGAGGTTAACAGGGAAGTGAAGTCCCTCAGAGCAGGGGAATTGTGTAAGTCTTATAAATCTGTACACTTACCTGCCAATTATTCAGCCACAGTTCCAGTGCAAGTTAGCCAGGTTAAGGGCACAGTTCTATTGAAGCCAACAAAGTCATTGGACCAAGCCCTACAAATTGAAGAAAGCTTATTAGAAGTAATGAAGTTGGTACTACAGCTATAGTGATTGTGAACAACAGTAGTTCAAGTTGTCAACTTAATAAAGGTATGGAGTTGGGTCATGTTTATGAAACAGAAGTAGTTCACTGTATACAACAAGAGCCTGTGCTAGCTCAACAGTTACTACCTACAGCTAATGAATTATCAGCAGATAGTGAAGAGAAGCAACTGCTGCCACATGAACTAAATGTGTTTAGTGTCTCAGCACCAGTGAGCAATGAACAAATGAAGTTCAGACAGCAGCAGCTAAGCAACCTGTTGAAGAGTGCAAAAGAACAGTTGTAAGAGGAACACTACTTACCTTTGGAAGAGGAGCTTTTATCAGATTACCGTGATGTTTTTAGTTTAGAAGTAGATGAGAGGGGAGAGACCAATATGGTTAAGTTTGAGATAAATACAGGAGATGAACTACACAGGAAACAAGCTGCAAGGAGAATACCGTATGCTGCTCATTAGAAAGTTGTAGAACAGCTAGAGAAGATGCAGAAGACTGGTGTCATTAGATTAGACCATCCAGTAGCCTATGGTCAAGTCCAATTGTACTTGTCAGGAAAAGGGATGGAACACTCCACTTTTGTGTTGACTATAGAGTCCTTAACTCTGTGACTAAACCAGATGTGTTTCCACTACCTAGAATTAATGATTTGCTAGATCAGCTTGGGAAGTCTAAGTTCTACACTACTGTAGACCTTGCATCAGGGTATTGGCAGATCAAGGTGCATGCCAACAGCCAAGAAAAAAACGCATTTGCTACCCACCAGAGTTTGTTTGAATTTAGAGTGATGTCCTTTGGTGCAATGAATGTACCAGCACTGTTTCAAAGGTTAATGCAGAGGGTGTTATCAGGATTGCAATAGGGATGAGCCTATTTTGCTTTTTTTCCACCTATTTTTCTTTCCAGTAATTCTTTTATTTCTTATCTATATTGTTCAATACTTTTACTTGAAATTTTTCTATTTTGCTGAGTATCAGTAAAAATTAATTGCACTATCGCAAGCTTACAAGCATGTGTGACTGCTCTAATAGAATATTGTGTATATTGACTGCTCTATTTCGTACATAGTGACTGCTCTATTACAGTATCTCGATCTTTCAACACCATTTCCTATGAGCATATGTTGGCCTAATACTATGCGTGACTGTTCTATTAGAGTATCTCGATCTTTATCATACAAAATGTGCTAAGTTGCCATTCCTTGGTGCCAATTTTTCCAATTTCCACCTATTTTTCCAGCATTTTACTTTTCGTTTTTACCAATGTATTTTTCCAAAATTTTGCCAGCAAAATTGGTACATCTCTAGATTGCAATTTGTATCAGTGTATTTAGATGACATTACTGTGTATACGGAATCTCAGAAGACCATGTTAGTCATTTGAGAATTGTGTTTGAATGTCTGAGAACAACTGGTTAGAAGCTAAACCCTACAAAATGTGAGTTTGTTTATGATGAAGTGGGAGTACTTAGGACATTTAATCACTCCTGCTGGACTGAAACCTGGTGAACGTAATCAAGAGAATTTCCTTTCCCAACTAATTTGAAGCACCTTAGACAGTTTTTGGAACTGACGTCACATTACCAACGTTTTATACAGAAGTATGCCAAGTTAGCACACCAGTGCCAGAAATAAGAATTCATCATTGACTGGTCAAATGTCCTAGCAAGATTAAATTTGGTAGGCCATTTCCAGATTTGATTGGTCATCTTGTCTCCTGGGAACAGCAGGTGATATGTAGCTGGTATGCATCAGAGGACAGGATCATGGGACATATATTGGACATCATGAGCAATTCTTCACAGATCACGAGTACACGGAACACCTAGAAACACTTCTGACTCCACCACATACATTCTAGGAGCCCATTTTCATATGGGCTCCTATTAAATTTTGTTAATCAAAAATGTATGCATTGACTAACCATTCTAATGTGTATGACTAGCTACGATGACTAAGATAAAGCACGAGAGCTACGAATATTTACCAGGTTAAACGTCACAGCTTTGGTAAAAGCCACACCTCATCTAAGAAACATACTCCAGTACAGACTAAATGTACTGTACTAACCACCACATAACGATGATTCCTCTACAGCAACAACCGCTATCATCCTTTAAGTTACCCATGTCTCCTGAGATGGCTTGCACATGAGTTATCGTCTGATATTGCTGGTATCCACTGTTTTACTTCAAGGTTACTAAGTTCCACTATTTTACTTCAAGATTAATCATTAAGTATATCCATGTCAGTAAAACCAAGGGCGCATGCCACGCATGACTCGAGTCTCAGCCAATCTGGCTCAACTGGATCCCGCCAAAAACTACACACAAGTGTCTTTAATTCCCTTTGCTCAGTAGACTCAAATATCCTGAAATGTAGATAGTCTACAATACTTCCACTCTTTCGAAGTCTTCAAAAAACAACTTAAGTTTAAATCCGCCAATGTGTGCACCAAAATATTAGATCAAGTCTCTTGTCGTGTCTGTGATCACGTGGTAATATCGTATGAGTCGCGCAGGATCGCATCATTTTTGGGACATTGAGCAGCTGTGAGGTACGCAATCAACTTGATGTGACATCTCTAGGTGACATCCGTTATAGCTTGATTGATTTTTAATTGTGTGAGCTTTATCATAGGTATTACGTATAATACACACCCATAGTATATAGCTAATATCTATGGCTTTATTAACTGTGTCTTGCTGCTGGTCAGACGTTCAACCGAACAAGCCTCCAAATAGTCGGTCAATACGTGATTTTGCTTGGAAAATGGCCGATGGCCGACTGTTATTTCTGGCACTGGCACACCCACTTTATGCTTTGACTAGGAAAGGTGCACAATTTCAATGGACAGCTGAGTGTGAGGTTGCTTTTGAAACTTTATTCAAAGTGCAAGTTACTAACTCCACCAATATTATTATACCCAGATTTTAGTTGAGATTTTATCTTGGAAACAGATTCCAGCAAGCATGGTCTTACTTGGTACTATTTGTCACAGTGCCAGTAAGACAACAAACTACACTTGTGGCATATGCTAGTAGATCAGCATAAACTACTGAAGCTAATTATGCTATTACTAACCTGGAGACATTAGCTGTATCACTCAATTCAGGTATTATGTACTTGTATGGACATAATGTAACAGTGATAATGGATCATGCCACAGTGAAGGCAGTATTAGGAGTACCCAACTTAACTGGACAACACACAAGATGGTGGATAAAGGTATATGGGAAAGGCATAAGACACATAGAAATCCCTCATAGACCAAGAAAGAAAAACCAGCCTGCAGATGCCCTTTCAAAGCAACCAGCCTTGCCTGCATTAGTTGATAATGAAACAAGTGAGGAGGTTCAAATAGCTTATATCTCTAGTAATGACACCACAAACATCAGTACTTTGCTACAGAAAGATCCTAACAATGTTACTAGTTCCAGTGATAATTTCCATGAGTAACAATATAGGCGATTCTACTCTTAATTCCATAATGTCTTACCTTTCAGAAGGGATTTTACCTGATGATTCACAGGTGGCAGCAAAGACAATTGTCCAAGCTTTGTTGTATACAACGGTAGATGGAATATCATATTACGTCAGTCAGAAGAGTGACAGTAGTCCACAAGTAGTCATGCCCTCTGAGTACAAGAGATTAATAGAGGAGTACTATTCAAGAATCATGACAAGACATTTCTCTGTTCCCACGATTTACAAGACAATATCACGTCAATGGTGGTGGGATTACATGTATCAAGATATTATTGACTATACTTGTAGTTGTCCACACTGTGCAATAGTAACAGGCGCTGGGAGAAGACAATCACCCCAATGAAGTCAATACCAGTAGACCATCCGTTTCAGATCATCAGTGTAGACATTGTGGAGTTGCCAGTGACTACCAGTGGAAACAGGTATGCTATCGTATTTCAAGATCTTTTTACTAAGTGCCCAATGGTGTATGCTGCACTAGATCAGAAAGTGATGAGGATAGCTAAACTGTTAGCAGAGGAGATAATTCCCATGTTCGGCATGCCAGAAGCTTTAGTATTTGATCGTGGTACTAGTTTATTGTTGTGTTTAATGCAAGTTGTTTGTCAGCCGTTAGGAGTCAAGAAACTCAACACCACTGCTCACCACCTACAGTGCAATGGAATGGTTGAGAGATTCAACCAGACATTGAAGATAATGTTAAGAAAGTATGTTTCTCGACATGGAATGCAATGGGACACATATCTATCTGGTGTGTTATGGGCTTACCACAATACACTGCATTCCTCAACTGGTGAGAAGCCATCATTTTTACTGTTTGGGTTTAACTTCCATCACCCCACTGAGGCAGCCACATTGCTAACGAGATCACTTAATGTCACTGAATTAACTGATTACTGTGAGAAACTAGTGCTTAATCTATCTTCAGCTAAAGCCTTAGCAGCTAAGTCCATCGCCAAAGTACAACAACTTCAAAGAGACCAGTACTATCAACACACAAATGCCACCAAACTTAGGGTAGGGGATTGGATACTAATACACTCTCCTCAAAGATGAGACCAGTAAGCAACAGAAGGTATCCAGACAATGGCATGCACCTTATCGTATAATCTCCGGTAATGATCCGGATGTGACAACATTGAATATCTTTTTCCAATGGACCCACCAATACAAGTACACCAGTCTAGTGTCAACAAGTGTCCACTGTCTTTCCCAAATGATTTTTACTGGTATAGTGGGAGGACTTCAAAGCCTGGGAGGCCAAGTAAGAGAATTGCAAAGCATTTAGAAGCAGTGGATGCTGTAATAAGACTATCAACTGACAGTGAAGAAACTTGTGAAGACCATACAGAATCTGAAAAACAGACAGAATCTGGAAATGCTACGAGAATATTATCTGAGCATCAAGACAAATCTGTGACCTGTGATTCTATAGTTAACATATCGAGTGATTTTATTCTTAGTACATCACCCACTCCTAAAGTTACTCGGTCAGGTGATGTCACCACATCTAATCAAGATCAACAATCATCTACAAAGACAACAATGGTTCAACAGAAAGATAAACAGTCTCACCAACAGCAACGTCCATACTTTCTGAGAAGTCATCACCAGGGAAATAATCACATTGATCGTATACATGATGATCTTTACTCAATTTGAAAATTCCTAATTTACCTTGTAATTACAATACAATTAACTTTGCTTTTGAAAGTGGGGAATAGTATCTGTGATAGACAATTTGATGTTGTGCTGCAGCTTCTAAATCCTGGAATTCATTTAATAGCTACTATC
This sequence comes from Dysidea avara, assembly GCF_963678975.1. Lineage (NCBI taxonomy): Eukaryota > Metazoa > Porifera > Demospongiae > Dictyoceratida > Dysideidae > Dysidea > Dysidea avara. The sequence goes on along the minus strand of NC_089282.1, from coordinate 15,800,137 downwards.
CCCTGCTGTATAAGTATTGAATTTTTAGAAATTTTAGCACTATGGTTTAGTAAAGATTATATAGTACAGTCATGGGCCATCATTTCAAAATTTGAACATTATCAATGTTTGATGAGAAGGTCACAAAAGTATAACAGCATAAAAGGTTTAAAGTAAGCATGAAGCCCTTCATAATTGTGTAGTTACACTATAATTTGATGTACATAGGTGGAGCTTTACCAAGTTGTTGTAAATGCAGGTGGGCCTAGCCATACGTTCATTGTTCATGCTCCAACTGTCACCACTGTGTTTTTCTGCTGCACTATACAGTGAAAACTGTAACCTCTACAGACATTTCTGGGATATAGCAATACTGTACAGGAATAGTTTTAGGTTTTCTTTGAGGTTTGTCAAGAAATTAAAATTGTAACCAGATTGGCAAAAAGGGGTCTTCCACACCTACCAATAATAAATATACAACTAGTACACGGGATTGGGTTTTTTGTGCCAGATCATTGTTACTGAAAGTAGCAATATCATTGGAATTTACTACACAGAAGACTAACACTGTACTCTTGTGACTACTTTTAAAAACAATAACAGTTGTGTTACTGTGTATTTTAAGTTTTGATTTCTCCAATAATGGTGCCTATGTTTCAGCCAGAGACACACCCACCAACCAGCCTGGCCAGCAGTAGAAAACCATGCACCTATTATAAACAACTAAAATAAACACTCTCACATAGAAAATGACCAAAATAACCAATTGACCAACAGGTTACAGTACACATATTGTGCAAGCCTATTTGACATAGTTACTTGGCAAATGTACTAGCATTTACTTGTGGTATTCATCTATACACTTAACTTGTAATTTGGCAAACACATAGAAACACAAAAAGTTTTAAATGTCTGGACAAACTGATCTAATCCAAAACAGCCAAGCTGTAAAAAAGAGTGCGGTCCTCAAAAAGGCTATGATGAAAAAAGATGTGAAATCCAAGGTGGCGGCCAAGAAATGGCTGTGATGGTAGGTTAACGGTAAAAATTTAATTAACAACAATTCAGGTAAATTTGGTGCCACTTGGTCTTGGCACAAAATTCACCTGAATTGTCGTTAGTAAAATTCTTACCATTAACCTACCGTCACAGCCATTTCTTGGCCGCCACCTTGGATTTCACATCTTATTCACCATAGCCTTTTTGAGGGCCGCACTCTTTTTTTTACAGCTTGGCTGTTTTGGATTAGATTTCACTTGTTTTTGTATTTGTATATCCCAAAGCTGGCCTATGGCTGGATTTGGGACTTTTAAACCTATCTTTTTTTTCTTTACTACAGGTAGAAGAAAAATATGAAGGAGATTTTAAATAATTTAACTATTTCTGATTTTATCAGTAAATATCAAGACACACGGTAGTGTGTCGTGCGGCCCAAGAAGCCGGCGCGTAACACCCGTGAGTATATTGACAGGAAGAAAGAAAACGCAATTTTTGCACCTCCGTAGCTCTGTGCTTCCTTGATGAAACAAGACGATTTTTGCTGTGGACATGCCCTCCAACTGCAGCACTCCACATTCCAAATTTGAGCGAAATCACTTCTCGCGTTCTTGAGATATGCGACTTCAAAAATTGGCTCAGTTTCTTCGTTTTTTTTTAAAATTATTTTTCTTTTTCTTGTCGCACACTTACAAAACTGCTATAAAACTCGAATGCCATATCCGATTGCCTTGACATTTGGCACACAGAAGGGGGATATAAAGGTGCATCTGGGTACCAACTTTGGCTGGAATACGATAAACAGGCAAAGAGTTATGAGCGATTATTCACGAAAAATAACACCAATATGTTGTCACGCCTACAGGGTAAACCGCGTATGGGAAGACGCTGAAAATCGGTGGGTGAATAGGTTAACTATTGAACCTCAAACCTTTTGTGGTTTCAAAGAAATCGAGCTAAAAACCAGGAAGATACAACGAAAAAACCAACAGTGTGCAACAATTATGCAATCGAGATTAGCTAATAAAAAAATGACTGCTTGCCACATCTACCAGATAAACCGCTTGGGGTAATGCTTTGAAAATCGTTGTACAGATGGAGTAATCATCTTAGAAAGGCTCATCAATGGTGTAGAAGAATCAGACTTAAAGCCACGGAGTTATAACACAAAATCCAACTTGGTGCAGCAAGTGCGAGATCGAGATACTCTAATAGAGCAGTCATCCTAATAGAGCAGTCACCCTGAAGAGAATTCAAGAGATCAGCTAGAAACAAGAAACCTGTATAGAGATCAGCTACACACAAGTCACCCTGTAGAGAGATCAGCTAGAAGAGGTTACCTTGTAGGGAGTTCATGCAACTATGGAAAGGGATAGTTCAGCTAGAAAAAATCACCTTGTAGAGTTCAGCTACAAAGAAACCACCATGTAGAGAGTTCAGCTACAAACAAATCGCCCTGTGGAGAGATCAATAGAAGAAGTTACCTTGTAGAGAGTTCAGCTACAAAGAAACCATCATGTAGAGAGTTCAGCTACAAACAAATCTCCCTGTAGAGAGATCAGCTAGAAGAAGTTACCTTGTAGAGAGTTCAGCTTCAAACAAATCACCCTGTAGACAGATCAGCTAGAAGAGGTCACCTTGTAGAGAGTTCAGTTACAAAGAAACCACCATGTAGAGAGCTCAGCTACAAACTAGTGACCTTGTAGAGACATCAGCTAGAAGAAGCTACCTTGTAGAGAGTTCAGCTACAAAGAAACCATTCTATAAAGAGCTCAGCCGCAAACAAATCACCTGTACAGAATTCAGCTACAAATAAATCACCCTGTAGAAAGATGGGCTAGAAAAAGTTGCCTTGTAGAGAGTTCAGTTACAAAGAAATCACAATGTAGAGAATTCAGCTACAAACTAGTGACCCTGTAAAGACATCAGCTAGAAGAAGTTACCTTGAGAGAGTTCAGCTACAAAGAAACCATTATTTAAAGAGCTCAGCTGCAAACAAATCACGTATACAGAATTCAGCTACAAACAAATCACCATGTAGAGAGATCAGCTAGAAGAAGTTATCTTGTAGATAGTTCAGCGACAAACAAATCTCCCTGTAGAGAGATCAGCTAGAAGAAGTTACCTTGTAGAGAGTTCAGCTACAAACAAATCACCCTATAGAAAGATCAGCTAGAAGAAGTCACCTTGTAGAAAGTTCAGTTACAAAGAAGCCACCATGTAGCGAGTTCAGCTACAAACTAGTCACCATGAAGAGACATCAGCTAGAAGAAGTTACCTTGTAGAGAGTTCAGCTACAAATAAACCATTCTGTAAAGAGCTCAGCTGCAAACAAATCACCTGTACAGAATTCAGCTACAAACAAATCACCTTGTAGAGAGATCAGCTAGAAGAAATTACTTTGTAGAGAGTTCAGCTATAAAGAAACCACCATGTAGAGAGTTCAGCTGCAAAGAAATCACCCTGTATAAAATTCTGCAACAACAAATTGCCCTAAAGAAAGATCAGTTAGAAGAAGTTACCTTGTAGACAGTTCAGCTACAAACAGATCTCCCTGTAGAGAGATCAGCTAGAAGAAATTACCTTGTAGAGAGTTCAGCTACAAAGAAACCACCATGTAGAGAGTTCAGCTGCAAAGAAATCACCCTGTAGAAAATACAGCCACAAACAAATTGCCCTGTAGAAAGATCAGTTAGAAGAAGTTACCTTTTAGAGAGTTCAGCTACAAAGAAACCACCCTGTAGAGAGATCAGCTAGAAGAAGTTACCTTGTAGATCGTTCAGCTACAAACAAATCACCCTGTAGAGAGATCTCCTAGAAGAAGTTACCTTGTAGAGAGTTCAGCTACAAAGAAACCACCCTGTAGAGAGATCAGCTAGAAGAAGTTACCTTGTAGATCGTTCAGCTACAAACAAATCACCCTGTAGAGAGATCAGCTAGAAGAAATTACTTTGTAGAGAGTTCAGCTATAAAGAAACCACCATGTAGAGAGTTCAGCTGCAAAGAAATCACCCTGTATAAAATTCTGCAACAACAAATTGCCCTAAAGAAAGATCAGTTAGAAGAAGTTACCTTGTAGACAGTTCAGCTACAAACAGATCTCCCTGTAGAGAGATCAGCTAGAAGAAATTACCTTGTAGAGAGTTCAGCTACAAAGAAACCACCATGTAGAGAGTTCAGCTGCAAAGAAATCACCCTGTAGAAAATACAGCCACAAACAAATTGCCCTGTAGAAAGATCAGTTAGAAGAAGTTACCTTTTAGAGAGTTCAGCTACAAAGAAACCACCCTGTAGAGAGATCAGCTAGAAGAAGTTACCTTGTAGATCGTTCAGCTACAAACAAATCACCCTGTAGAGAGATCTCCTAGAAGAAGTTACCTTGTAGAGAGTTCAGCTACAAAGAAACCACCCTGTAGAGAGATCAGCTAGAAGAAGTTACCTTGTAGATCGTTCAGCTACAAACAAATCACCCTGTAGAGAGATCAGCTAGAAGAAGTTACCTTGTAGAGAGTTCAGCTACAAAGAAACCACCATGTAGAGAGTTCAGCTGCAAAGAAATCACCCTGTATAAAATTCTGCCACAAACAAATTGCCCTGTAGAAAGATCAGTTAGAAGAAGTTACCTTGTAGAGAGTTCAGCTACAAAGAAACCATTCTGTAAAGAGCTTAGCTGCAAACAAATCACCTGTACAGAATTCAGCTACGAACAAATCACCCTGTAGAGAGATCAGCTAGAAGAAGTTACCTTGTAGATCGTTCAGCTACAAAGAAACCACCATGTAGAGAGATCAGCTAGAAGAAGATACCTTGTAGATCGTTCAGTTATGAACAAATCACCCTGTAGAGAGATCAGCTATAAGAAGTTACCTTGTAGAGAGTTCAGCTACAAAGAAACCACCCTGTAGAGAGATCAGCTAGAAGAAGTTACCTTGTAGATCGTTCAGCTACAAACAAATCATCCTGTAGAGAGATCAGCTAGAAGAAGATACCTTTTAGAGAGTTCAGCTACAAAGAAACCACCATGTAGAGAGTTCAGCTGCAAAGAAATCACCCTGTATAAAATTCTGCCACAAACAAATTGCCCTGTAGAAAGATCAGTTAGAAGAAGTTACCTTATAGAGAGTTCAGCTACAAAGAAACCATTTTGTAAAGAGCTCAGCTGCAAACAAATCACCTATACAGAATTCAGCTACGAACAAATCACCCTGTAGAGAGATCAGCTATAAGAAGTTACCTTGTAGATAGTTCAGCTACAAACAAATCTCCCTGTAGAGAGATCAGCTAGAAGAAATTACCTTGTAGAGAGTTCAGCTACAAAGAAACCACCATGTAGAGAGTTCAGCTGCAAAGAAATCACCTTGTAGAAAATTCTGCCAGAAACAAATTGCCCTGTAGAAAGATCAGTTATAAGAAGTTACCTTTTAGAGACTTCAGCTACAAAGAAACCATTCTGTAAAGAGCTCAGCTGCAAACAAATCACCTGTACAGAATTCAGCTACAAACAAATCACCCTGTAGAGAGATCAGCTAGAAGAAGTTACCTTGTAGAGAGTTCAGCTACAAATAAATCTCCCTGTAGAGAGATCAGCTAGAAGAAATTACCTTGTAGAGAGTTCAGCTACAAAGAAACCACCATGTAGAGAGTTCAGCTGCAAACAAATCACCTTGTAGAAAATTCTGCCAGAAACAAATTGCCCTGTAGAAAGATCAGTTATAAGAAGTTACCTTTTAGAGACTTCAGCTACAAAGAAACCATTCTGTAAAGAGCTCAGCTGCAAACAAATCACCTGTACAGAATTCAGCTACGAACATATCATCCTGTAGAGAGATCAGCTAGAAGAAGTTACCTTGTAGATAGTTCAGCTACAAACAAATCTCCCTGTAGAGAGATCAGCTAGAAGAAATTACCTTGTAGAGAGTTCAGCTACAAAGAAACCATCATTTAGAAAGTTCAGCTTCAAACAAATCACCTGTAGAGAGTTCAGCTACAAACAAATCTCCCTGTAGAGAGATCAGCTAGACGAAGTTACTTTGTAGATAGTTCAGCTACAAACAAATCTCCCTGTAGAGAGATCAGCTAGAAGAAATTACCTTGTAGAGAGTTCAGCTACAAAGAAACCATCATTTAGAAAGTTCAGCTTCAAACAAATCTCCCTGTAGAGAGATCAGCTAGAAGAAGTTACCTTGTAGAGAGTGAAGCTACAAACAAATCATCCTATTGAAAGATCAGCTAGAAGAAGTCACCTTGTAGAAGTTCAGTTACAAAGAAACCACCATGTAGAGAGTTCAGCTACAAACTAGCCACCTTGTAGAGACATCAGTTAGAAAAGTTACCTTGTAGAGAGTTCAGCTACAAACAAATCTCCCTGTAGAGAGATCAGCTAGAAGAATTACCTTGTAGAGAGTTCAGCTACAAACAAATCACCCTGTAGAAAGATCAGTTAGAAGAAGTTACCTTTTAGAGAGTTCAGCTACAAAGAAACCATTCTGTAAAGAGCACAGCTGCAAACAAATCACCTGTACAGAATTCAGCTTCAAACAAATCACCCTGTAGAGAGATCAGCTAGAAGATATTACCTTGTAGATAGTTCAGCTACAAACAAATCACCCTGTAGAAAGATCAGTTAGAAGAAGTTACCTTTTAGAGAGTTCAGCTACAAAGAAACCATTCTGTAAAGAGCTCAGCTGCAAACAAATTACCTGTACAGAATTCAGCTACAAACAAATCACCTGTAGAGAGTTCACCTACAAACAAATCTCCCTGTAGAGTGATCAGCTAGAAGAAGTTACCTTGTAGAGAGTGAAGCTACAAACAAATCACCCTATTGAAAGATCAGCTAGAAGAAGTCACCTTGTAGAAAGTTCAGTTACAAATAGAAACCACCATGTAGAGAGATCAGCTACAAACTAGTCACCTTGTAGAGACATCAGCTAGAAACGTTACCTTGTAGAGAGTTCAGCTACAAAGAAACCGTAAAGAGCTCAGCTGTAAACAAATTACCTGTACAGAATTCAGCTACAAACAAATCACCCTGTAGAGAGATCAGCTAGAAGAAGTTACCTTGTAGATAGTTCATCTACAAACAAATCTCCCTGTAGAGAGATCAGCTAGAAGAAATTACCTTGTAGAGAGTTCAGCTACAAAGAAACCATCATGTAGAGAGTTCCGCTGCAAAGAAATCACCACTGCCCAAATTTCAAGGCAATAGCTCTTTCCAATCTGAAGTTATCAATTGTCAAAGTTGGCAAATTGGATGTGTGGAAGGCCCCTTTTCGCAAATCCGGTCATTATGTATTATATGTGACCGGATTTAAGAAAAAGGGTCTTCTACACACATCCAATTCTATGAACTTGAATGACCATACCTTTGTGCTCAAAGAAGATACTAACCTGAAATTTTGTTCATGTATTAACCTATGTTGTTACTCATCACTGTCCAAATTTCAAGGCAATACTATTTTCCTATCTGACATTATGAACTGCCAAAGTTCGTAAATTGGATGTGTGTGGAAGACCCCTTTTCGCAAATCCGGTCACATATATATAATTTGTACATTTACTGATAAAATATTTAAAGTACATCTACTTCATCTTTTCTTCTTCCTGTAGTAAAGAAAAATAACATAGGTTAAAAAAGTCCCAAAGCTGGCCATAGGCCGGCTTTGGGGTATACAAATACAAAAAGAAATGAAATCTAATCAAAAACAGCCAAGCTGTAAAAAAAGTGTGCGGCCCTCAGAAAGGCTATGGTGAAAAAAGATGTGAAATCCAAGGTGGCGGCCAAGAAATGGCTGTGATGGTAGGTTAATGGAAAAAATTTTAATAATGACAATTTAGGTAAATTTTGTGAAGCGGCACAAAAATTCACCTGAATTGTCGTTATTAAAATTTTTACCATTAACCTACCATCACAGCCATTTCTTGGCCGCCACCTTGGATTTCACATCTTTTTTCACCATAGCCTTTCTGAGGGCCGCACACTTTTTTTACAGCTTGGCTGTTTTGGATTAGATATATATATCAAGACACACGGTAGTGTGTCGTGCGGCCCAAGAAGCTGGCACGTAACACCTGTGAGTATATTGACAGAAAGAAAGAAAACGCAATTTTCACACCTCCGTAGCTCTGTGCTTCCTTGATGAAACAAGACTATTTTTGCTGTGGACATGCCCTCCAACTGCAGCACTCCACATTCCAAATTTGAGCGAAATCGCTTCTCGCGTTCCCGAGATATGCGACTTCAAAAATTGGCTCAGTTTCTTCGTTTTTTTTTTTCTTCTTATTTTTCTTTTTCTTGTCGCACACTTACAAAAACTGCTATAAAACTCGAATGCCATATCCGATTGCCTTGACATTTTGCACACAGAAGGGGGATATAAAGGCGCATCTCGGTACCAACTTTGGCTGGAATACGATAAACAGGCAAAGAGTTATGAGCGATTATTCATGAAAAATAACACCAATATGTTGTCATGCCTACAGGGTAAACCGCGTATGGGAAGAAGCTGAAAATATGTGGGTGAATAGGTTAACTATTGAACCTCAAACTTTTTGTGGTTTGAAAGAAATCGAGATAAAAAACAGGAAGATACAACAAAAAAACCAACAGTGTGTAACAACTACGCAATCAAGATTAGCTAATAAAAAAAACAACTGCTTGCCACGCCTACCAGATAAACCGCTTGGGGTAATGTTTTGAAAATCGTTGTACAGATGGAGTAATCATCTTAGAAAGGCTCATCAATGGTGAAGAGGAATCAGACTTAAAGCCACGGAGTTATAACACGAAATCCAACTTGGTGCAGCAAGTGCGAGATCAAGATATTCTAATAGAGCAGTCATCCTAATAGAGCAGTCACCCTGAAGAGAATTCAAGAGATCAGCTAGAAACAAGAAACCTGTATAGAGATCAGCTACACACAAGTCACCCTGTAGAGAGATCAGCTAGAAGAAGTTACCTTGTAGGGAGTTCATGCAACTATGGAAAGGGATAGTTCAGCTAGAAAAAGTCACCTTGTAGAGTTCAGCTACAAAGAAACCACCATGTAGAGAGTTCAGCTACAAACAAACAAACAAATCGCCCTGTGGAGAGATCAATAGAAGAAGTTACCTTGCAGAGAGTTCAGCTACAAAGAAACCATCATGTAGAGAGTTCAGCTACAAACAAATCTCCCTGTAGAGAGATTAGCTAGAAGAAGTTACCTTGTAGAGAGTTCAGCTACAAAGAAACCATCATGTAGAGAGTTCAGCTACAAACAAATCTCCCTGTAGAGAGATCAGCTAGAAGAAGTTACCTTGTAGAGAGTTTAGCTTCAAACAAATCACCCTGTAGAAAGATCAGCTAGAAGAGGTCACCTTGTAAAGAGTTCAGTTACAAAGAAACCACCATGTAGAGAGCTCAGCTACAAACTAGTGACTTTGTAGAGACATCAGCTAGAAGAAGTTACCTTGTAGAGAGTTCAGCTACAAAGAAACCATTCTTTAAAGAGCTCAGCTGCAAACAAATCACCTGTACAGAATTCAGCTACAAATAAATCACCCTGTAGAAAGATGAGCTAGAAAAAGTTACCTTGTAGAGAGTTCAGCTACAAAGAAACCACCATGTAGAGAATTCAGCTACAAACTAGTGACCCTGTAAAGACATCAGCTAGAAGAAGTTACCTTGAGAGAGTTCAGCTACAAAGAAACCATTATTTAAAGAGCTCAGCTGCAAACAAATCACCTATACAGAATTCAGCTACACCATGTAGAGAGATCAGCTAGAAGAAGTTATCTTGTAGATAGTTCAGCTACAAGCAAATCACCCTGTAGAGAGATCAGTTGAGAAGAAGTTACCTTGTAGAGAGTTCAGCTACAAAGAAACCACCATGTAGAGAGTTCAACTGCAAAGAAATCATTCTGTATAAAATTCTGCCACAAGCAAATTGCCCTGTAGAAAGATCAGTTAGAAGAAGTTACCTTGTAGATAGTTCAGCTACAAACAGATCTCCCTGTAGAGAGATCAGCTAGAAGAAATTACCTTGTAGAGAGTTCAGCTACAAAGAAACCACCATGTAGAAAGTTCAGCTGCAAAGAAATCACCCTGTAGAAAATACAGCCACAAACAAATTGCCCTGTAGAAAGATCAGTTAGAAGAAGTTACCTTTTAGAGAGTTCAGCTACAAAGAAACCACTCTGTAGAGAGATCAGCTAGAAGAAGTTACCTTGTAGATCGTTCAGCTACAAACAAATCACCCTGTAGAGAGATCAGCTAGAAGAAGTTACCTTGTAGAGAGTTCAGCTACAAAGAAACCACCATGTAGAGAGTTCAGCTGCAAAGAAATCACCCTGTAGAACATTCTGCCACAAACAAATTGCCCTGTAGAAAGATCAGTTAGCAGAAGTTACCTTGTAGAGAGTTCAGCTACAAAGAAACCATTTTGTAAAGAGCGCAGCTGCAAACAAATCACCTGTACAGAATTCAGCTACGAACAAATCACCCTGTAGAGAGATCAGCTATAAGAAGTTACCTTGTAGATAGTTCAGCTACAAACAAATCTCCCTGTAGAGAGATCAGCTAGAAGAAATTACCTTGTAGAGAGTTCAGCTACAAAGAAACCACCATGTAGAGAGTTCAGCTGCAAAGAAATCACCCTGTAGAAAATTCTGCCACAAACAAATTGCCCTGTAGAAAGATCAGTTAGCAGAAGTTACCTTTTAGAGAGTTCAGCTACAAAGAAACCATTCTGTAAAGAGCTCAGCTGCAAACAAATCAACTGTACAGAATTCAGCTACGAACAAATCATCCTGTAGAGAGATCAGCTAGAAGAAGTTACCTTGTAGATAGTTCAGCTACAAACAAATCACCCTGTAGAGAGATCAGCTAGAAGAAATTAACTTGTAGAGAGTTAAGCTACAAAGAAACCATCATTTAGAAAGTTCAGCTTCAAACAAATCACCTGTAGAGAGTTCAGCTACAAACAAATCTCCCTGTAGAGAGATCAGCTAGAAGAAGTTACCTTGTAGAGAGTTCAGCTACAAAGAAACCATTCTGTAAAGAGCTCAGCTGCAAACAAATCACCTGTACAGAATTCAGCTTCAAACAAATCACCCTGTAAAGAGATCAGCTAGAAGAAGTTACCTTGTAGAGAGTTCAGCTACAAAGAAACCACCATGTAGAGAGTTCAGCTGCAAAGAAATCACCCTGTAGAAAATTCTGCTAGAAACAAATTGCCCTGTAGAAAGATCAGTTAGAAGAAGTTACCTTTTAGAGAGTTCAGCTACAAAGAAACCATTCTGTAAAGAGCTCAGCTGCAAACAAATCAACTGTACAGAATTCAGCTACAAACAAATCACCCTGTAGAGAGATCAGCTAGAAGAAGTTAACTTGTAGAGAGTTCAGCTACAAAGAAACCATCATTTAGAAAGTTCAGCTTCAAACAAATCACCTGTAGAGAGTTCAGCTACAAACAAATCTCCCTGTAGAGAGATCAGCTAGAAGAAGTTATCTTGTAGAGAGTGAAGCTACAAACAAATCACCCTATTGAAAGATCAGCTAGAAGAAGTCACCTTGTAGAAAGTTCAGTTACAAAGAGACCACCATGTAGAGAGTTCAGCTACAAACTAGCCACCTTGTAGAGACATCAGCTAGAAAAGTTACCTTGTAGAGAGTTCAGCTACAAAGAAACCTTTCTGTAAAGAGCTCAGCTGCAAACAAATTACCTGTACAGAATTCAGCTACAAACAAATCACCCTGTAGAGAGATCAGCTAGAAGAAATTACCTTGTAGAGAGTTCAGCTACAAAGAAACCATCATGTAGAGAGTTCCGCTGCAAAGAAATCACCACTGCCCAAATTTCAAGGCAATAGCTCTTTCCAATCTGAAGTTATCAATTGTCAAAGTTGGCAAATTGGATGTGTGGAAGGCCCCTTTTCGCAAATCCGGTCATTATGTATTATATGTGACCGGATTTAAGAAAAAGGGTCTTCTACACACATCCAATTCTATGAACTTGAATGACCATACCTTTGTGCTCAAAGAAGATACTAACCTGAAATTTTGTTCATGTATTAACCTATGTTGTTACTCATCACTGTCCAAATTTCAAGGCAATACTATTTTCCTATCTGACATTATGAACTGCCAAAGTTCGTAAATTGGATGTGTGTGGAAGACCCCTTTTCGCAAATCCGGTCACATATATATAATTTGTACATTTACTGATAAAATATTTAAAGTACATCTACTTCATCTTTTCTTCTTCCTGTAGTAAAGAAAAAAAACATAGGTTAAAAAAGTCCCAAAGCTGGCCATAGGCCGGCTTTGGGGTATACAAATACAAAAAGAAATGAAATCTAATCCAAAACAGCCAAGCTGTAAAAAAAGTGTGCGGCCCTCAGAAAGGCTATGGTGAAAAAAGATGTGAAATCCAAGGTGGCGGCCAAGAAATGGCTGTGATGGTAGGTTAATGGTAAAAATTTTAATAACGACAATTCAGGTGAAATTTGTGCCAAGACCAAGCGGCACCAAATTCACCTGAATTGTTGTTATTAAAATTTTTACCATTAACCTACCATCACAGCCATTTCTTGGCCGCCACCTTGGATTTCACATCTTTTTTCATTATAGTCTTTTCAAGGGCCGCACTCCTTTTTTTACAGCTTGGCTGTTTTTGATTAGATTTCACTTCTTTTTGTATTTGTATACCCCAAAGCCGGCCTATGGCCAGCTTTGGGGCTTTTTAACCTATATATTTTTCTTCACCACAGGAAAAAGAAAAAGATAAAGCAGATTTTATAAATACTTTAACTCATTCTGATTTTATCAGTAAATGTACAAATTATATATATAATGCATATATCAAGAGTTCATTATATTATGAACTCTTGCATATATTTATTACATGTCAATTAATCCCCACAGGATAATTAACAGCTGATCTCTCTACTGGGTGGCTTGAAATGTAGCTGAACTCTCTACAGGGTGATCTGCTTGTACGTAGATGAACTATTTACAGGATTTTCTCTACAGGGTGACTTGACTCTAGCTGAACTCTCTGCAGGGTTATCTGTTTGTAGTTGAATTCTCTACAGGGTAATTTGTTTGCAGCTGAACTCTCTACAAGGTAACTTCTTCTAGCTGAACTGTCTACAGGGTGACTTGTTTCTAGCTGGTCTCTCTATAGGGGATTTGTTTGTAGCTGAATTCTCTACAGGGTGATTTATTTGCAGCTGAACTCTCTACATGGTGGTTGCCTTGTAACTGAACTCTCTAAAAGGTGACTTCTTATAGCTGAACTCTCTACAGGGTGATCTTTTCATAGCTGAACTCTCTACAGGATGATTTGTTTGCAGCTGAACTCTCTACATGATGATTTCTTTGAAGCTGAACTCTCTACAGGGTGATTTGTTTGCAGCTGAAATCCCTACAGGTGATTTGTTTGCAGCTGAACTCTCTACATGGTAGTTTCTTTGTAGCTGAACTCTCTACAATGTGACTTCTTCTAGCTGAACTCTCTACAGGGTGACTTGTTTCTAGCTGAACTCTCTACAGGGTGATTTGTTTGTAGCTGAACTCCCTACAAGGTAACTTCTTCTAGCTAATCTTTCTACAGGCGATTTGTTTGTAGCCAAGTTCTCTACTGGGTGTTTGTTTGCAGCTGAACTCTCTAAATGGTAGTTTCTTTGTAGCTGAACTCTCTACAATGTGACTTCTTCTAGCTGAACTCTCTACAGGGTGACTTGTTTCTAGCTGATCTCTCTACAGGGTGACTTGTTTCTAGCTGAACTCTCTACAGGTGATTTGTTTGCAGCTGAACTCTCTACATGGTGGTTTCTTTGTAGCTGAACTCTCTACAAGGTAACTTCTTCTAGCTGATCTTTCTACAGGGTGATTTGTTTGTAGCTGAATTCTCTACAAGGTGATTTATTTGCAGCTGAACTTTCTACAAGGTGACTTCTTCTAGCTGAACTCTCTACAGAGCGATTGATTTTTTTGCAGCTGAACTCTCTACATGGCGGTTTCTTTGTAACTGAACTCTCTACAGGGTGATTTGTTTGCAGCTGAACTCTCTATAGGGTGATCTGTTCGTAGCTGAACTCTCTACAAGGTAACTTCTTCTAACTGATCTTTCTACAGGGCATATTTGAACTCTCTACATGGTGGTTGCTTTGTAGCTGAACTCTCTAAAAGGTGACTTCTTCTAGCTGAACTCTCTACAGTGTGATCTTTCCATAGCTGAACTCTCTACAGGATGACTTGTTTGCAGCTGAACTCTATACATCATATGTGGCATGATATGCTCAGCTATGATTTAACTAACCTATGGTGCAACAGTTGCATATTTGCATAAAATCTTTTACATTTGATTGTATATAAGAAAACACCAAGTGGCTATATAATGTCATCTGTATGCTACACTAAGACTGCTATGGGAGTGCAGTTGTGTCAATGTACCATTTGTAAAAAAGTATTATTGCAGAAGAGAATTTGTGTGCCTTGTTGTGGTGTTAGCTATAGTGTTACGGTGTTGCAGTGTTGTGGTGTTGCATTGTTGCAGTGTTGCGGTGTTGCAGTGTTGCGGTGTTGCAGTGTTGCGGTGTTGCAGTGTTGCATTGTTGCAGTGTTGCATTGTTGCATTGTTGCAGTGTTGCATTGTTGCAGTGTTGCAGTGTTGCAGTGTTGCGGTGTTGCAGTATTGCAGTGTTGCGGTGTTGCATTGTTGCGTTGTTGCATTGTTGCGGTGTTGCAGTGTTGCATTGTTGCAGTGTTGCATTGTTGCATTGTTGCAGTGTTGCACTGTTGCAGCGTTGCATTGTTGCAGTGTTGCGGTGTTGCAGTATTGCAGTGTTGCGGTGTTGCATTGTTGCAGTGTTGCATTGTTGCGGTGTTGCAGTGTTGCACTGTTGCAGTGTTGCATTGTTGCTGTGTTGCAGTATTGCAGTGTTGCAGTGTTGCATTGTTGCAGTGTTGCGGTGTTGCATTGTTGCGGTGTTGCAGTGTTGCGGTGTTTCGGTGTTGCAGTGTTGCATTGTTGCGGTGTTGCAGTGTTGCGGTGTTTCGGTGTTGCAGTGTTGCATTGTTGCGGTGTTGCATTGTTGCATTGTTGCAGTGTTGCGGTGTTGCATTGTTGCGGTGTTGTGGTGCTGCAGTGTTGTGGTGTTGCGGTGTTGCATTGTTGCAGTGTTGCGGTGTTGCGGTGCTGCAGTGTTGCGGTGTTGCAGTGCTGCGGTGTTGCAATGTTGTGGTGAACTTAAAAGATATATAGAGAGGGAGCCTCCCAAGAAGCACTTGTAAGTGTGACTGATATGTAGATCAAGAAAGACAGATTTTGTTTATACCATGCAGTGTACATTACTACTACTAGTTTGTACCCATTGTCTGCTGTACTAACAGCTTCATTCAGACTATAATACAAATAGTTATAAAATATAGCCACTACAGTCAGAAGTTGTTGGAGCTACATGGTGGTACTGTATAGGTGTACCCAACCTTCATCACCCAGCTGGTGCAGATGACATTTATGAATTAATACACATAGCTAACTGCATTCAAGATGAGATATTAGCCAAGAAACATCACTGTTCTGCATGTAGCTAATCTGTATAATATCATAGCTACAGCTAACTGCTTTAACTAACACATGTCATTTAGCATATGCATGTATAGTGCATGTAGTCACATTTTCAATTCCACAACTCGGACTTGCCCCAACATGTTTTGGCATCTGTCTTGTTAGTTGTTACTATGAAGGTGTGGAATACCAGCACTACACTACATGTAACCCATTGTGTCGTACTATTATGGGTACTCACAATAATCTTAGTACAGTCTATCTTGATAAGTTAATGCATCAAAGTATAATTATCATGCTGTGCTATTAAATTTGTACAGAGTTGGGAGTAACTACGTAGTTACTTTTGGAACTAAGTTACATAACGGATTACTTTTAAAGTAACTAGTAATCTAACTAGTTACATCCTTTGTAACTTGTAACTAGGATTACCTGTCCTCAACGTAACTTAGTTACAAAAAGTTACAATAGTCACTTAATGTTTTGTACTCGACTAACCTTGAACATATCTTGGGCAGAAACATTAGCTCCTTCGGCACTTGCCCCCCACTGACTAATGTTAGTGGTGTTGGTTTGGTAAATGTACCCAGTCCCGGTTGCCACACTGGGTCAAAATATTTTATTCTGTCCTAATAAATTTATTTTAGTTTGCTTATTGGCCTACAGGGGTCTTATATTATTTCTCTATTTCCAGTGAGCCTATACTTGGGTAGAGAAGGGATTTAGTGCTCAAGAGGTATTCTATGCTCCAAATGCCTTCCTTCAAGCCACAGAAAGGAGGACTGCAGAGCGCAGTCAGCCTTTCACCCAAGTATCTGTTTCTTCGTAGATACCTAATGTACGTTTCTTAGCATGCAAGAGTAATTATAGTAATGCAACAGTTACATGAGGAATACTTGATCATTGAAATATGTCAGCACTTTATTACAACGAAGGTCATAGAGGGTATTATACAGTCCTTGCACTTGGGTGATGACCTGTTACAATAGTCTTAGACAACCTTGCTAATTCTTTGGGAGGAGGTCTGATGTATTGTTGAAAGGCATTTCTCCTCCAGCGGCCCAGCATTTGAACATGATCATCTGGTAGTTGAGCTAGTTAAGCAGAGGTTGCTGCGCCAATGCGGAAGCTGTGAGTATTATAGCAGTTATTGTCTAACTTAAGCTTATGTAGCACAGATTTGAGTCTTGCACAGAACGTGCTCCTGGTCCAGCCTTTTCCCTTCTCGGTGACGAAGAGTGGTCCTGGCTGGGTATTTCTTTTTTGCAAATAAGATAGAACTGCCTTTACTGGGCAGACCATACTATCAGTGGTGCCCATGTATACTTCGGTACCCTGCTTGTATGGGTCAGTTTTTGATTGCTTAAGAAAGAGTTGCAGTAAATGGGGCTTTGTTCTGTTGTCAACTGCAATATCACCAAGTGATAAGTGGCAGGATGAATCATATGAATTCTCTGCAGGGATAGTGAACTCACTGACCCTTAGAAAGCCAAAGAAGGCAAGGCAGCACATAGCCCAGAATGTAGTGCTGTCGTAAGAGGGGGCTTCTTTTGACAATGCAGTTTTGATGCTGCGTGGAATGGGAATGGTGATCGGCAGGCGTGGTTTGGTGAAACGCCTGCCAGCTTGACGCTTCTTAATTCCCCTTAGGATGAGCTGAAGCCAGTGAGTGACTTGGTAATTGAACTGCTTATGCAACCCCTTGCAGACATGCATGTGTCTGACAGCTGCTAAGTAGACCTTTATAGTCCTCAGTGATGTGTTAGATGTTGCCAAGTGTGTAACAAATAGTGTCAGGATGCACTCTGTTGTAGGAATTGGCTTTTTTCCCACCAACTTGCAAAAGTTGGAATATCTTCTTTTACCTGCCGCATAGGTCTTCCTGCTTGACTTAGCCAGGCCGGTGTGTAGTAGTTCATGAGCTTTCCCAAGGAGTTTATTGAGGTAGACAGTTCTTAGCGAGGATGGTGGTTTGAAGCAATCTGTAAATGTGACCGAATTTTGGAAAATCACCCTTATGGGCACATTTGACACATTAAATATTTAGCTCTGAAACATAGCATTATAAGTTAAATTCCTACCCAATTAAGTGTAGAATAAACCATAGATACCCTAAATTACAAGAAAATTTTTAGAAATATTTGAAAAGTGCTTTCTGCTAGTAACAGCATCATGCTACTTTCAAAAATTCTAATTGTTTCAGGCACGACCATAAGAGTGATTTTCCAAAATTCAGTCACAAATAATACCCTTAATAGACAGGTGCAGTAGACAAGCTTGTTATATTATATTATATAAATATACATATGCGTACATATCAATGCACAGTGAACAGAAGCAATAGTGTGCATATATGCAATGTATTAATATAGCCTATACAATATAGTGGTATGTGTTTATCAGTTCCTATTAATTAAGGGGTGCATCAAGTTTCTTAATGGAGCGTTTGAAGTGGCGCTGAAAGGAGTGGGATGTTCAGTCCAGCTTTTGTGGTGATATGAGTTTCAAGAGTGACATGGGATAACCTCCGGGATGATGGACACATGTGCATTCAGCTTTAAGAATTCTGCCGATCTGTTTCTGGAGAGCTGAACTGCAGCCGTGTTCAGCACCCCTGGAATATGGCAGGCTACAATTGTGAAACCGAAGTAGGCTGAGAAGAACCAAAGACACCGTAAAAGATGCATGACCAATGGCTCCTTAGAAGAGCCCTTGTTGATTGAGTCTACCACCCCACTGTTATCACGCTTGAATTGAACCTTGCTGCCTGACAGTAGTGGGCCCCACACGGCACAGCTTAAGACGATTGGTACCAGTTCCTTTGCCATGATATCTCTCCATGCCCATTCCTTCGACCAAGCCAATTGTATCTATTGAGGTCCAAAGACCCCACCACAACCCCAGGACTCTGACGCATCTGTAGCAATGAAGTGGTCTGGGGAGGAGTTGTCAAGAAAGCTGATCCCATTCCAACAGGATGCAAACAGGTGCCACCATCTGAGGTCCGATCGGAAGCCGGCTGTGAGCCTTGTACTGTGAGATAGTCTTTTGAGGCGAGCTGCTGCTTTATACATTCTAGAGACAAAGGTCCTCCCTGGTATTACCACCTTAGTGGCGTGCTGTAGAAGACCTATCAAGGACAAAATCTCTCTTTTAGTAGCTTTTTTGCGGGATAGCCAGGCTTTGACTTGGTTACGCAGTCGACTAAGCTTGTCCTCAGGTAGGCGAGCCTGCATCAGTTCAGTATCTAAGGTAATACCTAGGAATGTCAAGTGCTGGGACGGCCCCTCTATCTTATCCAGCGCAAGCGGAATTCCTAAGCTGGAGCAAGTGTCCTTAATTTTTTGAAGGTTGTTGGCACACAAAGGAGAGTCAGGTGGGCCCAAGGTGAGAAAATCATCCAAATAATACATGGCTGGTGTCACCTGCATTTGTTTGAGAATCCACGACAACAGGTCAGCCAAGACATTAAACAGCTTGGGGGCAGATCGTAGCCCAAAAGGTAAACAAGTGTCAATAAAGATCTGATTATTTGACAATAGGTGGCGATCGGCTGGGTGCACAGGAAGTAGGCGAAATGCACTTTTAACATCAATCTTTGCCATCAGTGTGCCATACCCTATCTGTTTGATCTGGTCAATTGCCGAGTCTATGGTGATGTACTTCAGTGAGCATAATCCTTTTGGGATCCCTCCATTGACGCTGCCATCAACTGGGTGAGACAGGTCAACAATTAATCTCCATTTGTTTGGTTGGTGGTTTTTGGGGATGACTCCAAAACGGCTAAGATGTGTGTGTGGAACTAGTGACTGTTGAAATGGGCCGGCAACCCTTCCTAAAGCGATCTCCTCAGCCAGGTACTTCTCCACTGTGTTGGGGTGTTGGAGAGCACAGCATAAATTCCGCTTTGCAGACTTCATTGGGTGTAGTTGTTGCTTGAAGCCTATGCGGAAACCCTGTGTGACTCCAGAAAGAAAGAAGTCGGTTAGTGGCTTATTTGGGTGGTCTGAAAGTGCCTCCTTCCATCTACTCACATCAAGTGGGGATGTAACTACAGTGGCTACGGGTGGTACTTTGACATCAGCTGGCTGGCTCTTCAGGTGGGTAGTCCAAGCAGAGATCCAATCAGCGTAACTGCAGCATAAGTCCTTGGTGTGCATGCCAACAATGTGCTGCTCTGACATCACTGCTGAAGAGAAATAGATTTGGATAACACCTGTGTCATAAAGCGATTATGGGTGCATTCGTACGCTTATTGAGTTAATATCTAAATATCCACACAATATGCCCTGACTGCAACACGTATACTAGCTGCCCTTGTGAAACATGCAAGTATACCCATATCACTGCCAATGACTTTTTGAATTTACACTATGCAAATGGTGTACAAGGTTAAGATACTAAAAGAAAAGAAAAAAAAAAACACTTGCCGAAACCTATTGAGACAAGTCAAGACTAGTTGTTGTTCTGTCTATCCTGCTGCCTGTAAGTGCACTGGGAGACTTTATGATTCCTATCTGTGACTCTAGGGTTATGGACACATCTGTAGCATACATGAGCATAGCAGCAGGAAGGCCGAGAGCAACCGTTAGGGTTGTCATTCCAATCCAGGCATATAGGCTGTCTTGGTTGTAGGGTTGGTTTTGGTGTGTTGATCTTTAATGAGGGTTTGAGTTCGGCTGGTAGTAAGGGGGAGGACCTTGTGGTCGATGACCCCGGATAGCCCTTTCTGGGAAGGTTGTGTTCCAGATGGTGATATCTATGGTAGACCACTGCTTGAGATTAGAAGCAGATGCCTTTAAACGGAAACAACGGTCATAAGTTAACCATTTCCCTTCACGACAATCCAGGGATGCTCCAATTATGATTCTTTGATATCCCAGGAGATCTGCCACACCCTTGGGCTTGTGGCGAGAAACTATGGCAATGTACATCCCAAAACACTACACCCAATCCATAATATCCAATAACACTGGGGGTCACTTCCATGATCTGGTATGTTGGTCGTCTGTGTTAAGATCTGCCGTGTCCAAGTAGCCTGGCAGGAGCTCAGCCATCTCAACAAATAAACCATCCTCCACACGTTTCACTAGTTTTACTGGTATTGGAGGTAGCCCATTGCTGATCAATATCAGTTTCTCGGTTTGGGACAAATCTTCTGTGTCATTGCTATCGATGCTGGCAATCTCGTCATCAAGTTCTGGGATATGTGACAGCCGGCTGCTGTTAAGGAGGTCATCAGGTGCTGCAGGCAAGACAAATGTGCACATTAGCTACATGGCAGTGATTCAGCATGATGCAGCCTTACAAGGGGGTGAGCATTAATAAGAACACCTGTGTGTGTGGGGGGGGGGGGGGGTTATTAAAAAATAAATAATTTTTTTGATTACATGCTGCAAAAGCTAGGGCATAGTGCTCTTTATTTGAAAGTAGCACATGCAGTGACTGATTATGCAAAGTACAGCTTATACTGTTGCTTACCGAAGTCTTCGTTTTCTATATCCTCCTCGTCGGTGCTGTCTTGGGGTTCCGGGCTTGCGGGGGTTCCAGTTCTACGGCAGCATGACGTCTGCTCAGTCTGGGTGGGTTGGATTGTCTCGGCTGGGTTGCTTCTTTTCCGTCGGCTAGATCTCACTGGGTCAGTTTGTGTTCGTGGTGGGAGAGCTTGTACTACTGCTGAGATAATATCTGGGATATCAGCAGTCATCAAGGGGCATGTCTTCGGTTGCTTCGCCCTAGAGCCTCCCGTACTGTTGGCTTGTCGTCTCTTTCTGCCGGTCGTAGTGGTGGCGGGTGAATCCTCTTGTGTTGGTGAATTATTTGGCGGAGTCGCCTTCTTCCTGCGGTGCTCTTGTTCGTGCTTCCCTTCTTCTTCAGACCATTCTTCTCCTTTGGCTTTGGGGGCATGACTTGACGCCTTGCACTTGATCGTCGCTCAAAATACAACTGACTTGTCACGTGTTACTGTGCATACACTAGTGTTCTTATTGATGCCCTATTACTGGTGACAGTTGTCGACTTCAACATTAACTTTGTCTAAAGGTATTTAAACTCCATATAGTTACTGACAATGAAATAAGAATATGCTTTAATTTTTGCACCATAAATGTTATGGCCAAGTTAAGTAGACACATTCTGTGTATTGTTCTTCATAATTTTGCCTGAGTAACAAGGAGAACAATAGTTGAAGTAGTAAAAATGACTACAGAATTATAACTTTAAAGAATGTGCACATGCATGTATGCATAGTTTTCTTCCATTGTACTAAGGCATATCTGAGCACACTAATCACAAAACGGTGTTTAAAAAGGTGCTAAACAAGCATATAAAAGTAACTAGTAACAGAAGTATTAGTTACCGTTTGAAAAGTAACTGTAACTGGAGCTAAGTTACATAGGAAAAGAGTAACTAGTAACTAGTTCCTTTTATGAAGTACGTAACTACCCCAACTCTGAATTTGTAACAATCATTCAAGGGCAGAGTACCCAAAAATATTCAACATATCATTGCTTTGACTTACTGTCTGTCCAGTGAACTTGCTCTCCAATTGCCTCAACTCACAGCTTTAGTTAATTCCTGTACATAAACACCTAGATATGTGACCGGGCCTCTGAAAATAGGGCATATGGTCACATGAAATTTGTCTACTTTTATGAAATTGTTTGACTCATAACTTTTAATGTCACAATAATTATGAACTAATAAATTTACCTTTTATTGCACATTTAATTGCCTTGTGATGTAAGTCACAGTACGACAACATGTTGTTCCAATACTGAGTTCCACAGTTAAGTGAGATGGTATAGTTTGTGCCCACATGTCTTATTTTCGAAGGCGGGCCTGGTCACATATTATTATTACATTTAGTACATGTGCTTGAAATCAAAGGGCTGCTACCAGTGTTACAAATCAGTTGTAACAAGTTTACTGATGTTTATAACATGGCTATATACAAGGAGAAAGTTATAAAAGCCAGACCTGAATGGAACTGGAACAGCATCAAAGAGAACTAGTACCAGCATTATAATACTAGAATTACCACATCAATAACAACGCAACACTGCAACATTGCAACAACGCAACAACGCACAACTGCAACACTACAACGCTGCAACAACGCAACACCACAACACTGCAACACCGCAACATTGCAACACCGCAACAATGCA
Source organism: Dysidea avara (assembly GCF_963678975.1). Lineage (NCBI taxonomy): Eukaryota > Metazoa > Porifera > Demospongiae > Dictyoceratida > Dysideidae > Dysidea > Dysidea avara. Next base: position 15,777,441 of record NC_089282.1, on the reverse strand, counting down.
ATCACCGTAACAATGCAACACCGCAACAATGCAACACCGCAACATTGCAACACCGCAACAATGCAATCACCGTAACAATGCAACACCGCAACAATGCAACACCGCAACATTGCAACACCGCAACACTGCAACACCACAACACTGCAACACCGCAACAATGCAACACCGCAACAATGCAACACTGCAACACAGCAACACCGCAACACTGCAACAATGCAACACTGCAACACTGCAACAATGCAACACAGCAACAATGCAACAACACAACACTGCAACAATGCAAAAATGCAACACTGCAACAATGCAACAATGCAACAATGCAACAATGCAACACTGCAACAATGCAACAATGCAACACTGCAACAATGCAACAACGCAACAATGCAACACTGCAACAATGCAACAACGCAACAATGCAACACTGCAACAATGCAACAATGCAACACTGCAACAATGCAACAATGCAACAATGCAACACTGCAACACTGCAACAATGCAACACTGCAACAATGCAACAATGCAACAACGCAACACTGCAACAATGCAACAACGCAACAATGCAACACTGCAACAATGCAACAACGCAACAATGCAACAATGCAACAATGCAACAATGCAACACTGCAACAATGCAACAACGCAACAATGCAACACTGCAACACTGCAACAATGCAACAATGCAACACTGCAACAATGCAACAATGCAACACTGCAACAATGCAACAACGCAACAATGCAACACTGCAACAATGCAACAATGCAACAATGCAACACTGCAACAATGCAACAACGCAACAATGCAACACTGCAACAATGCAACAACGCAACAATGCAACACTGCAACAATGCAACACTGCAACAATGCAACAATGCAACAATGCAACACTGCAACACTGCAACAATGCAACACTGCAACAATGCAACAATGCAACACTGCAACACTGCAACAATGCAACACTGCAACAATGCAACAATGAAACAACGCAACACTGCAACAATGCAACAACGCAACAATGCAACACTGCAACAATGCAACAACGCAACAATGCAACAATGCAACAACGCAACAATGCAACAATGCAACACTGCAACAATGCAACAATGCAACAATGCAACACTGCAACAACACAACAATGCAACACTGCAACAATGCAACAACGCAACAATGCAACACTGCAACACTGCAACAATGCAACAATGCAACACTGCAACAATGCAACAATGCAACACTGCAACAATGCAACAACGCAACAATGCAACACTGCAACAATGCAACAACGCAACAATGCAACACTGCAACAATGCAACAATGCAACACTGCAACAATGCAACAATGCAACAATGCAACACTGCAACACTGCAACAATGCAACACTGCAACAATGCAACAT